>NW_026922619.1:0-200745 GCF_032062105.1 Saccostrea cuccullata
TCACAATGGGTTGCTTTTAGTGTACTTAACTGATTAAAAATCTTTAAGGCAGACATACAAGAAAATATAATAATTTGGCGCTTTTCAAGCAAATTCTCATAGGGTACAATAGTACAATTTGAGACCATTTGAGATGGTTCTCTAAGAAATAGGGAGGATAAACAATCTCTTTTTTAATATTAAAACTACAAACTTAATAACAAAGATTAATTTACAGAAATCTTTAAGCATCTTTAGGCTAGAAATAATTAGTCTCGGTCTCTTTGAATTAAAGAGGTGAAAGAACAAGTGCACTTATGGGCCCCGGTAAAATATGAACAAATAATGAATCAATTAAAACATTTTTTCAAGTCAAATCATTTATTGAGATCTAAACCATACGATTCCACAAATTTTACCACTGTTATTCATGAATATACAAAGAGCAAAGCCATACAATGTTGTAGGGGTCAGCAGATATTTGTGATATTTTATAGTAAATCGAGAACGGTCATTCATTTCGAAGCTTTTGTTTACTTTGAGCTTAACGTTATACAAACTTGTGCGGATGACAAAAGACGTATTATATATTAATACAACATCAGTGAAAGTAGGAAATGCACGAGATAATGCTGGTACGTAAGATATTTTAAAAAATGTATAAAGAGTTCAATGGTTTTCCTGTAGCAAATAAGAGCTTTTACCTGCGTGACCTGTGTTGAACCCACCTGTTGAATAACTAAATTAATAATAATGATAGTCACATGAGTTTTACCTCAAGTAAATATTCCTCAGAGTGCTCACTGTGACTTTATAGTCAGACTTTGTATCATTTAAAGATATACGAGGGTTGTCTGTAAATTTCGTGGACAAGCTCAAATTTTAACAAAGATGGTGTCATTGATATTTATTATTAACATATTTATAATCCGTTACTAAATATCAATTACAAAATGTAAAATGATATTCAATTTCAAATAAATATTTATAATAATGGCTTCATTATTAGACTTGGGATGGTGACCCGGAGCACCGCAAAATTTTAATTAAAAAAGTTACATATCACTTTATAAATTTCATTTGTATTTTTCAAAATTCTGCGGAAATTCGGATTGCTTTTACATTACGGGGCTGACAAAAGGTATAACTACAAACCTGCAAAAATTGAACGTTCAGAGTTCAAAAGTGGCTGAGAAATCTAGGTTAGAATCTATTAAGGCAGGATCGGCTTTGTTAAAAAAAGAGACCTTTTCGGAATAGGCGGAGCAGTGAGCAGTGATAAAATTATGTGAAGACATCAGAAAAAAACTAACAGAGACCCTTAAATGCTGTAATCAGTCGGGAAAATATAGTTTAGAAAGCTGTTCTTATGTATTTAGTTGAAAATAAAATTTTCAGACGGAAGGAACAGTTTACAGGATGACATGCGTGAAGAAAGACCATCATTCTGAGATTACGGTGCTGTAAAGAGTTAATTTTGTAATGTAATTTTGCAGTATTTCCTTAAATATAGTCGTTTTTAGTGGGCAGAGGTAGGATGATTGCAGGTAATGAAACAGGCATTGTTAAATATTATTTTACGTATGAAACCTGAACATTTTTATGCACATATTTATGACTGGTTAAAGCGACATCAGAAATGTATTGAGTTAAACAGTGACTTTGTTGAAAAAAGTTACATGTACTCGTATTCAGCTTTTGACGTCAGGTAACGTCAAGGATTTTCGATTTAGTGCTCCGGGAATGAGTGTGTGTCTTTTTTGTATCTGAAAAAAATATAACTATTTGTGCCATGTTTTTGTTGAAAACTTGCATATTAACAAAACGAAACATGAATTTAGTGAAAAATAGTTTTAAATATTTTTTCAATGTTTGTCAGTAATTATCAATGTTGTCCACGAACTTTCCGGACAACCCTCGTATATGCCTTATTAATGTTTTATTTTTAAAGAAATAAATATATATGGTATCTCATCAAGTTATATAAGTTATATACTTTCTGCAAATAAGACAACCCCACTCCGTCACTTCAAAAAGTTATGAAATATTATTTGGTAAAAATTATTTTCTCTCCGAGTCGGATATTAAACCGCTTCTTATTGAAATATTCATGCTTACAGCAAACAATGGTCCAATCTCGTGAATGAACCGAAAGTCATGATGGGCTACTACATGTTTATTTTTAATACAAACACGTGGGTTACGGAAATTTAGGATGCGATTTCAAATGACTGGTGGAAAGTCAATTTACAATTTTTTGAACGTGTTTGAGAAAAATACGAAGAATAGATACAAATTAAGAATGCCCATGCTCACATGAACAAATAAAGTTGTATACGTTGTAAACATTGTCACAAACATTGTGAGCACACCTCAGAGTTGGTTCCTTTTTGTACCGAGGAATAGTCACGTGAAATTGACATTTCACTGACAGTACATCACGGGAAAGCTGTAAACAAACGGACTTGTACAATGGAGCGGTGAAAACTCTAAATTTTATCATTGTTAATCAGTTGTATGCATAAGTGATCAAAGGATTAGTAGATAATAATGTACATAATATATTAAACGTGCAAAAATGCTAGGAAAAATGCATCCCGTTTTCCGAGAGCGATTTAAAAACAAGCCTTTTCGAAAAACCCATTTACATGTAGTATTTTATGTAGTAGACTGTAATCCAACTCATTGACAATAGTTTCCTCGACCTGATGATTCTCACGATACTTTTCCCGCGCATATGCGCAGATCCAGCATAAACGTCAATCCTTCATAAATATGCATTAAAATATCATGTTCTTTTCCTGACCAGTACTTTGTTAATAACGGATAATATTTCGTCGAATTTGCAAGAATGCTTCATTTTTTATAGCTTACCATACTTCAGAAATTTTTGTTTGGTTTTAGCCGTGCAAAAATACTGTTTAACACGGAATATTTCCATTTCTAATTTTTTTTCTCTGTGATAACCCTTTGAAAGCTAGTGGAGTTGATTTCTAGATAATTCTATCGGAATGTAAATTAGGCAGGTCGATAGGTCAGGAGCTAAGAAGGCCTAATACGCATGTAAATCGCGTGTGCATCTGTTTCTGTGCTTGACGCTAAGGAGGCCAAATATGCATATGAATCTCGTGCGGCTTCTCGTGAGGACTATTGAAATCGAAATGGGAATTCTCATGGAATGTAAATTTGTCTCTTCATTTTTTAAGTCTAAATCTACAATTTTTTCTCGCAATGATTCCTTAAATATATATCTTTAAGTCGTGTCGCTTTGAGATGTCTGTATGTATTTGGTTTTAGTAACACTAGAGGGTAAAGAGAGTTAACTGTCGTTTATAGGAGGGTCAACTTTTTAAATATTCATGCAAGACAATGAGACAGGTATTGAACAGCTGTTAAGTCACCTTAATGCTCTTTTTTTAAAAATTCAGACTTTAAAGAAAATAATATAAAAAAAATTGTGTAAGGAGCAGTGTCAAAATTGAGTTTTCTACTCATTCTACACTTTATTGAATATATCTCAATGCTTTAAATAAATGGCTCTTTAACGAAAAAAAGAAATGTCTAAATTAAGTTTTATAATATCTCGTCAGATGCTAAAATTTAATGTACTGCATCGCTCCGTTTTAAAAAAATCAAACCAAAGTTTAAAAACAGATAGACTTTTTAAAAAAGCAAATATCATGACATTGGAGGACGCAACGGAGCTGCGAGTAGCAATAAAATTTTGTTTTGCATTCGCTAAACCTCTAAAATTAACTTTGAAAATGTTGAATAAACAAGGATATAAATATGCTGGGTATTTGTATGAAATGGAAAAGACAATTTTTAAGTGGTAGAAACTTAAATCGGGTGATCATGTGCAGAAAAAAATGGACTATATTTTTTTTAATCTTGTCAAAATTAAAGAGAAACTTCATGTAACGCGATGTGCGCTTCACTGTTGCAGAGCTTGTGAGAGCAGAAGAATTTGAAACATTGACAGTGTGCATTGTAACTACTTGAACAATTATTTGCAAACTAGTTGTCAAGATATATGGATATATTTTGAGTGAATGTTATCTGAACGGTATTTTTGCCCATTTTTTGCTTAAATTACATCGCTTCAATGCATTCAATGAAATGTGAATGACATTTGATTTAATTTGTATATCAAATGGTGTATTTTTTTGGCCAAAACTTTTTTTTCGACGCTTTATTTTGGGTCTCTTTTTGAGAGGTAAATTCCTTTTTCCATGAGAATAAACATAAATTTAAGTCTTTAAATGACAAATATTGCTTGAATATGTTATTTTTTTTTAAATATAAGTTTGTGAAAAGTTAAAGAACTATATGCGTACATTGCATATATTTGCCCCAACAAAAGTCAAAAAGTCAAAATCAAAAAATTCTTGAAATGTGCTGAATTCTAAAAATTGTATTAGATATATAAATGAACAGAACATATTATAGTTTTAAAGTATTTTATTGACAATTTTGTTTTTCGAAGACGTCACAAACTAGTCCGATTTTAAATCATTTTTTAGAGAGAGGACAAAATGGATAAAATTTCAACAATTTTAGCTTTAACATTTATTGAGCGCAAGTTTGCTCAGGAACAAATATTTACATATTTCATTAATATTATCATTCTACACATTACTCAGTATATTAAATTATTGAACCTGATCAGACCTTTGCTCGTTAACTTTTACTAAAAAAATCGTCGTATTTTATACATTTTTCTGTAGAAATCATGGAAATTTTAAATTTAAGTCACTTTCGTGACGTCATTTCAAACATATTACATATATATAAATATATCATTGCTGATGAAAATATTCAGTGCTTTGAAGTCAGCATACATCCCCCTGTTTAAGAACATAATAAGATATTTATCCGTCAAAATTTGATTCGGGGGGCAAATATTGGTTATTACCGAATAAAGTTCTTTACTTTTTTATTTAGGTATGAGGAGAGTACATCCTTAAGGTCTTAATTATTCTTTTTGCCTATTTTTTTTCATTTTTCACCTATTTAATGCAACTGCATTGAAAGTTTTAACTTAACAGAAAGTGTGTGTTTATGTCTATACGTTTATGAATTATGATGATATCAAATGCATATCATTTTAACTATTGTTATTAAGAAATTGAGAAAAAGGAAGGATTCTTCCCCCGTATGATAACGATGTTCGTGGACATTGTAATAATTTTCATCGATGTAAGTATCCTCTTCTTTCTGATTTACTATATAATAGATGATTGTGAATGTCATCCTTATTTTTCATTTGTTGTTTCTTGGCTTACTGAATGTTTCCAGCAATTCAACAAATGAATAAGCAAACAATTGTTCTTTTCTCTGGAAAACAAAAGTAGTTTATTTTTGTTAGTTATTCAACGTCCTCCTCGAGAATTTTTTTCTCATATGGATTCGGAGACGCCACGACTTACCGAAACAGAGCAGCAATGTTGTCCTAAACTCGGCACTAGGCCCAACTGAGTATACTCAGTGATGGATTTTTTTTCATGAAGGCACCTACATGTAGCTACTACGACACGGGAACTCGGTTTATACGGTTTCATCTGATGGAACGGTCTAAACACTCCACAATGGGATTCAATACGTGCTAGAATGCATCCAGCCATAATGTTTATCTTTTTGTATTTAAAAAGATATGCAGAAAAATACAATGTTATTTCCTCCCGACTCAAGCCAGGTATACAAAATTTTATACCAGGCTTGTTAACCAATCAAAACGTCAGTTACAGTCAAGATGCCCAATAATTGTGAGTCACCGGAATTAAAGTCGATTAATTGGGTCTGCACAAACCATCCAAACCTTTTAAAAGTGCACAGACTTGCATGTAAAACGCCGTATTTTCCGTCGATGATGACCATAGCTTTAATTCATTTCAGCGATCTTGTATGATCGTGCGAAAATTTGTGTGATTAGGCCAAAAATGATTTAATTTTCAAAGTTCACCACAATTTTTACAGGACAATTTACAATTACCATAAATATACAAACACCTTGTATACACAGGCTGCAAAGCCTAGTCCGGTTTCCTTCTTCTTGTACACCATTGAAAAGTGTCAACACCTGTTTCAAATTAATTGTCTGAATATATTCGAATTATTTTTAAGTTTTTTGAATAATTATTTTGTGTATACACGTCGTTCCAACCGTATAAAATCGATGGTTGATTGGACGCTGTTCCGTTCAGATGCCTGACGTCGCTCCTTCTGTTAAATTTTGAAACATAAATCTTACGGTTAATTTTTCGCTTGAAATTCGCACTTTTTTATTTTGCTAGCGATGGTAAAGGTTCCATAAAAATACTGATAACCGCTTTATTTGTATCACACTTAATCTTTATTAATCCTTGGCTGGTTTTGTAAAGAAATTAATCATTTAAATCGAAACAATTTCTTTTTAAACTTACGCTATTTTAACCCTGGTCAGTCCGACAATGAGACCCTTTACTGCTATTAGTTCAAACAATAAAAACAAAACTATTCTGACTTGGATGATCTCCATGACTAATAATTTTGAATGCAGTAAGTATATCTAAATACGGAGTTGGTCCATGAACTTTTTTTTCGTATACTATACAAAACAAAAAAAAGTGATGTCAAAAGTCTGTAAGCAATCACCCTTTAAATATTTGCTCCCAATTCCTACATGTATATACCCGGATTTATACAAACACCAACTATTCATATCAATAAACAATTTTTTTTCTCCTGACACTTTAATTTGAACGTACATTTGAACTTACACAAATCTTTCTACACATAAACTATAAAAAAAAATAGATACTTATCTTCGAATGAGTAAAAAAGAAAATATAACATATTTTAAAGACTTTAAATGGTGGGGCGGGGCGAAAATTCAACCGGAACTGAATGTAAACATGGTATCTCGATCCACCCAAATTAAAGATCTGTATCTTCCAAGTATTATGTTTCTATTTATGGAAAAAGTAGAATTCCATTAAAGTACACAAATCAGTGATAACGTGCATGCAAAAATAAGTGTTGATTTAGACATATTATCAATTATCAATTTCTGGGGGGCCGTATGGTACATATGTACATTATTCTTTCAATTAACGGGGAATTATGAAATGATATTTTTAAAAGAGCACATTTCTTATCGTAAATAAAGCATGTAATATTTTTTTTAAATATGCAGAGATTTTAGGAAACAAAATTTAATATTTATTTGAATAAAAAAGAATGAAAATATCTTTTATTTCATTTTATTTTTTATTCTACGGTTACCAAAGGAGGGTGTGGTCTTTCAAGTACAGGTGTATTTTTACCTGGTCTCATGATCATGGAAAAGACAGACATAGGTCAAAGGAATGTTGCAGTTTTTTTGTTCTTTTCCCTAAATGTGTAGCAGATTAAAAGAACAATTTTTATGTTGCAGGGACTCATATTAATTTTTTTCAAATGCAATAATATATAAAGCACAACGAGAAACAATATTTTAAAGGTGTGTATTGACTTCCAATTTTCAATTAAATTATGTGAAAATTAGTCTTCCGGCAAAATATATCAGATTTTCCGTTTTCTAGATAGGGAATCCCCATTGTTCTGAAAAAATGCCTCCTTGAAACAAAATAATTTTGATATATACACAACAAGGCAGGAATTTGCTTTAAAACTGTCCTTTCCGATTTTTGTTTCAAAGAGGCACATTTTTGAAAAATGCAAAAAATTAATAAAAAATATTCTCCAAACGGAATGCAAAATGTGAACTTTAAATAACACTGTATAATCATCGTGTCCGAAATGGTCTTGTGGATATGCTGGTGAGCTTCTACATGTAACTAGTACTTTTAACGGAGAATGGGTTCATATCCTGGTAGAGATCATTTTTGCATTTTTTTCCCATAGGTAATGGTAGTGCAATGAAATTGCATATATTTTGAAAGAGAGGTGGGAGGGGATGTCAAGAAGTTAATTGAGTAATAACTAGTCTATATACAATGTATTAAAAATGCAGGATTAAATTGTTTTCCTTGATATGCTTTGACTTAAAACTAAATGAATGCTTAATTTGTTTTGTCTTGGAAAATAAAGTTACTGTACTGTGGAAATAATATATTTCTTTTTTTTTTTTTTTACAAACTTTACTTATTTCAATTTTGGTCTCTTAGCTAGTAGCTAAGATTTGCTATGAAACAAATAAAATGTCTTGGACGTAAAACCAACAGTGTGATTATGGGACGCATTTTTTTTTCATGAAAATTATTTTCGCACGATGTCTACAGTATATATTACAAAATGCTGCTTTAGCCATTCTGCTTTTTGTTTTTCCAACCTCTTTCGTGCAAAATGACGAAAGTGTTTTGCTGTATCAAGAAGGAAATACCCGCCGTAAACATAGTCCTCTACGTAGCTGTATCTATATTTAGACATAACGAGGGTATTTAAACGTCCTTCTCGATATATAGGGAATAATCGGGAGTTTCTGCAACACCCTCTTTCCATTGGCATGCAGAATGTTTACAATTTCTTTAAAGTTGTGATGCGGTGAGTCAGATCGTGAATTTTGGTAGAGTGGTATAACATAGTTAGGCAATATTTATCGAGGATGCAATAGCCTGTGCATTTTAAAGAGTATCAGATGGGCAATTAATAATCAGTATTGTTCCGTCCTTGATGCTGGCCGACGGAGGAACTTAGATTGGAACTTGTCCCCAGACGAGGTTCTCGTCTCACCGCTCAGTCTGTGGCGGAGATCAGGTTTGACTCACCGTCTTTTGCTTAAGCATTTCGAATCTCGAAATATTAACAAGGAGAAAATCTGTGAACCATGAGCTGTCATGAAACGTTAATGTTATATTACTAGTTAGGAGGCACTTGTACATACAGCCCTGTTAAAATAATAAAAAAATAATCTACGAACAATATTGGCATCGATGATGAAATTTAGATAAATATGCCATGAGATATAGCGAAAATTTTCATACCAACGATTTTAACAATAAATAAACATTTTAGAATAAAACAAACGAAACCATTGTAAATTCTATCCTTACTTTTGAAAAAAAAACTGCTTCGACTGATTATAAATAAGGGGGTTGTTCGAAAAGTTAGTAGACATGTCAATCTTCGTTAAACTGCTTTAAGGAAATTTAAAATTAGCTCATTGCTTTGTTAATTTGTGAAGATTCGTTCCAATCCTTTTAATAGAAATCAATTTACTTCATTTTAAGATTAACATGTCTTGTAACCACGGGTCACACTTAACTTCAATAAAACGTAAATCATAGCGTGATGAATTTCTCAAAAATACTCGTTTTACACATATAACACAGTATACAGCTGTAGTTCAATAACCACTTATTAAAACCATTTCTATCATTTAACATTTGCAGCTATGATAAGGCTGCCCGTAAAATATCAAACTGTTCAAATTGTCGTAACTTCTCCGAACTAATCCCGTGAGGATCCGGGTTAGAATAGGTCCTCAGTACCCCCTTGCTTGTCGTAAGAGGCGACTAAATGGGGCGGTCCTTCGGATGAGACCGTATAAACCGAGGCCCCGTGTCACAGCAGGTGTGGCACGATAAAGACCCCTCCCTGCTCAATGGCCCTGAGTGCCGAGCATAGGCCCAAATTTGCAGCCCTTCACCGGCAATGGTGACGTCTCCATATCAGTGAAATATTCTGGAGAGGGACGTTAAACAGTAAACAATCAATCAATCAATCAATCTCCGAACTACCTAGATATGACGTCATAAAAGAATATGACGTCAAGTCACTGCATCCTTGAACTGACATGACGGGGAAAGTGTCATAATTTTTACATTGCATGTAGATTTTTTTAGGGACTTTTTGTTTAATTCAAGTGTACGATTGTTTTTTAAGCTCAAATATTAGTTAGAATTAATGAATTGCGTTTATAGTGGACTGGCACAAGTGATACATAAGGACAAATTGAAGATATTCTGTGTGAATCTACAAGAGAATTATGTCCTGTAACTGAATTTTACTAGGGGATTGGGCGTATTTAATCAATTTTTGTATAAATCGCGATAAAAAGTGGTCCTAAGTTGAACTTTTCGTAAAATATTTTCTTTTCGAGTAAAAATTAAACCTGCCCCCAGCACTTTTTATGTCCCAGAGATCACAATGAATTAATATATGTAACAAACTTTGCACAATATTTTTGTTTTGCACTTGTGCCGAAGCGATTTTTGTGCAACAATTAGGAATACCGTAAATCTACGTCACGTGATCAACACAGTCATGTGACATCACAAAAATGCTATAAAATAAAACCTGATTAATCAATTATCTGAAGTTGACTGCAATTTCAAACAAGGATTAAATATTGAAATGAAAATCAAGCTCAAAATAAAATGTATGCTTTTTAGGCATTTTAAGCCTTCGGACAGCCTTATCATGTTAATTTATTTTGCTAACAGTTGTTCTTGTTGTATAATTTTCTTTGTAAGCGTTTTAATTTCTTTTATCACTCAGATGTGCTTTCAGGGGATAAGCAATTCTGAAGCACCTGTCTTCCAATGACGATCCAATTTTCTGAGTTTTTGATCAGATTTTACCAGTTAAACCGTTTCTTTACAGATTGTCTTCGTCCTGTAGAGTCTCTGTCACTCAAATACCGCAATTTACACACACATGCACTGCCTACTTGTGAGATATTTTTTGATTCCTTTAACATGCATTTTAAGAGTTTGTTCAGGATTTTACAGATTATAACACAAAATTGCATTGTTATCTGCTGCCCTGTGACGTTCTACCACGCCATCATATCCTTCGTTTTAAATGAAAACTACCTCTCTCCTCAAATTAATCTCTTTTCACCGAAGCAAATTATTAAGCCATAACCTGGAATATTGATCAATGTATCAGATCTCAATTTAAAAGTCTAGGATTTTTTTTCGTTTTTGCTCCATTTGCTTCGTTTTACATAGACTGTGAAAACAGACGTTATCATGGTTATTAAGTGCATTATTTATAAATCAATTAAATATGAACTGCGCCGAGATTCATTTTTCGATCTTAATTCTGGAAAGGTTTGAAATAAATCACGGTAAATTAAAAAGATTAAAAATCATTTGAATTAATTGATTTTATCAAAATATTGCTACCAAATTTTGATAAAATATTACGTTTAATGAAAGAGATAAAAGAGATATGACAAAAGTCCACGATTTTTCTTAACAACCCTTGGTTGTGCACTTATGACGTAAGCAAAATGTGCTGAGGTACAGACTAATTGATGCAATTCCAAAATAAAACGTTACATGTACCAAAAACCGTCATACATGTAGCAAAAATTAACCTTTTTTTAGGTTTTTAGTATTAACCTTTAAAATTAGGGACACCTAAATTTAAATCTATGATTAAAAATATAATAAGGTCTTATTAAAATGCAATTTCAACAAATTAAAAACGACTTTCAAAATGTAAAAGTTTTTTGATTATATTTTTCTTGTCATCCAGATGAAATATTGTCTTGATCTTTTTGATTATGCTACTGACTTGTAATGTAATTGCATGTATATTTTTTTACGATACGACTTGAAAATATTACTGTACAATACTCCTTTTTTATGCATGAGGTAACAATCTTTCCGAGGAGAAGTTATCTAATATGATAAAAATAACATACGGTGTCTGATTGGTCAACAAAAATAAGACTTGATTCATCTACGAAAAGTCTTGTTTTCAGGAAGGACAGTAAGACGCTAGTAAAATGGGCAACCATTTTGGAAGAAACAATGAATTGGTAGGAAAAAAATGCTTGTTGCTTTTGAGTAGCTGAGCTGCTTATTACTTGTTTCGTTTTGCGTATCATAATCTCATATTTTGAAGTAGAATATGTGCTTCAATGCATACAGATACAAAACACTGTAAGTTTTAATGAAATGCATCCTCTAAAAAAAGGTTAGACAAACCTTTAAACTTGATTGATATATGTAATTTCAACTTTCGATTTGCAATTTATTTTGATTTTTTAAAGAATATTTTCAATGCTTTGTTGTAATTGGAGAACGAATGATATTGTAATCAGAGAACGGATGTTATTTAAACATTTAAACGCGTACCTGATTTTATTCCTATCTTTACACCTAACTCCATAACTTAGCAGCCATTTAAATATAATCGTTGTGATTTAAAGTATCCGACCCATGATTGGATATAATTTTCTAACCTTTAATGTCCATCCTGTATTTAATACTATGAAACTATACTGAAAGGAAAAAGAAACGCATAATAAACGTTTGAATAAAATTACAACTTTCATTCCTAATATGTTTTCCAGTATTGTTATCAAACAATTTTATTTGACTTTAAGCAACAAGTAACCGAAATCTTGTGTGACTTTGACAATTCCTGATTTATTGAAATTGATATGACACATTCCGCTCTTTTACATATTGCTACTAAAACATGAAGATTACATGTATGTCTAAATAATTATACTTACCGGTAGAATTCAGCCAATAAATATCTGTTATGCCTTCAGATTCATTAAATCTTAGTTAGATTACTCCATTCCCTAGATCATTTTTCAATCTGTACCATTGGTCCTTAAGCGTCTGTTACCATGTTGGATTTTCATGTGGTTGACCTGAGATACCAATAAAAGGTTGACATTATAAAACGAAAATCAACTCGAATTAAATGATGCGTGAATTATTGTGCAATGAAAACTACTGTCCACCCCCTCAAGCGTTAATCTTTTAAAAGAAAATTTGTGGTATTTTTTTCTGTTGAAAATTTGTGATTATTTACGTAAAATTAACATTTTATCATATTTCGTGTAAGAACAAAAACACAGGAAGCAGGGCATACAATAAGTTAAACAAGTCACTTTATGAATAAGGGAAAACTTCTCTGATGACATACATGTACATATAGATCAAACAATTCGAAATGGTCCTGCAATTACTATTAACTATTCTTCAGTAACAAAAAATGTTTGAATATGTGTTCTTAAATTATATAATTCATCAACACATATTAATTTATTGCTGAAGCAAATATGTTCTTCTTGATGCTTTGCAATTTGTAATATGATAAAATTTTGGCAATGTAACAAGGATCCATAAAGGGAAAGAATACTAGATCTTTGACGCTTTACAAGGGGTATATCTTACAAGGAAATGTGTGCGGTGCACTGGTTGGAGCGTCTGCTCTAGAGTCGCGAAGTAAGGAGTTGATCCATACGTTGCGTGTTCGAATCCCACTGTGGGACGTGGAGACCGGTCCTTCGGATGAGACCGTAAAAACCGAGGTCCCGTGTTGCAGGATACAATTTGCATCTCTCCACCGGCAAGTGGTGGTGTCTCCATATGAGTGAAAAATTCTCGAGAGGGACGTTATACAAAATACAATCAATCAATCTTACAAGGAAATGTACGTATTTTCGAAAGCAATTTTGAAAATTAATAAATTTCCTTTACAATCTGCATTTTTTTTTTCAAAGTTGCACGATTAAGGAATTTGAGGTTGCCGTCCTAATATTTCTTTTTTTTTCTATTTTACATACCATGAAAACGAAAAGAAAATTCTAAATGGCTGTAGAATAAAACATCAAACTTCTTCATAATCGTAAAAAAATATTCAATATTAAGAAAAAGCTGACTAGAGGATTCATTTCTGCTACATTTTTTAAAATTTTCAATTCATACTCATTACCGCTACAAAAAACGTTACATTACCGCTACATACAGAAGTATACATTACCGCTACATTGCCTCTTTCATTTACCATCAACTTTTATATTTAATATGCATGTATACAGATTGATTTAAAGTAAAACATATACAAGTATAAGTCCTGTTTCCCCTGCTCACTACGGGGAGGAGAAAGTAGGATCTTGAGCGGAATGTTTTCTTATTAAATTTTTTATTTGAAATTTATTCTATTTCATCAAACACTTTTAAAATTTAGAAAAAAAATAAATCAAGAACTGTGGATAGATAAAACTCACAGTCTTCGCATTTTTTTTTTTTATCGAAATTGTACTTCATTACATATTGAGTGAATTTTGTTGATTGGAACTAATATTCCGTACCATACCTGGAGTTGTTTTGGCTGGTTCAATATCAAGCGGTGACGAGTTAATTTCGGTTCCAAAAAATGTAGCGGTAATTATCAGTCGAAAATTTGAAAAAAAAAAAATGTAGCAGTAATGAGTTGAAAGAAGATGGGTGAATAAGGCGGACAGAATGCCTATAGTGCGACAGATAAGAAGTGAAAATTTTAATCTCAATTGAATCCAAATTTTACTTGATATTTCATCTAATATTAAAATATACTTTATGAAACATCTCTACAATTTACAAAAAAAAAAAAAACTCACAAAGACTGAAAGTATTTGCCTATGAAAATGCTTACAGACACTAAAAAGAACAAAAACGATCATTTTCTTATACTTAAACAATTTTTTTTTTCAACATGGGTGGGTCTTCTCTCCATTTTTTTTGAAAGATGATCCTAAAAGTGTGCAATAAAATACACATTTTTTGGTTTTCAAAAACATGAAGCGAAGACCCATTATACCTTATAGGTACAATTTTATGACACTACATTAGCATCTTTCCGAGAAATACCTCAAGTCCATTAAGTCGCAGGTCATATCACAAACATGATTTAAATGCCAAAAATCAACATAAACGATGTAGCATAGTGGTTAACGCGTTAGTCTCAAATCAGTATGCTATTGATACGTCGGATTTTTATTGCTAGGGTTCGAATCCCACGAATACCATCTAATAATTTTATGAAAGAAATTTCTTTTACGAGATTCTTTCTCGCTCAGAAAAGTTTTTTTTTCCATAATTCAAAAATTCCAATAATTAGATGTAAATTTAAATAATCAATTCACATATTTAATATGTTTTTTTTAATATCATTCTGCCCGCCTTGTTCGCCCATCTTCTTTTTGGCGATGTAGCGGTAACGTTTTCCTCCCTTTTTTGAGAACATTATTTTGTTCTTTTGTAACAAAAAAAATTGTCTAAGCAATTGTCAGCTTTGATAATTTGACAATTATTGATGTTATACTTTCATGTAAATTACTTGAATCTGATTCGTCGAGAAACATTTGATAAAAAACACTACTACCCGCTGAATAATGAAGCAACGCCCTCCTGCTTAGCAACAGTCAACATTGTTTGACAACGGGTGGTATTCTAAAAAATAGCGACTGCGCAGAACTTATGCACGCACAGTTCACTGTAATATGTATTTGTATAAAACATTCAGTATAATATAATAAATATTGCATGTTGTTGAGTGTAACATTGAAAATTTTCACCCCTCGAAAACCATTGTCAACCTCGGCTGCGCCTCGGTTGACAATGTTTTCTTGGGGTGAAAATTTTCAATGTTACACTCAACTACATGCAATATTTATATATTATCATTTTCTGATTACATTTTAGGAGATAAGAGACCATAAGATACAAGAATACTTGACCATTGACATGTGGCATATGAATTTCGCCGCTACGCATGCCTCAAAATTTAATTGGAATTAACTTCGCTTAGCGTTCACACGGAGTTAATGCGAAGTAATTTAATGCCCAGTAAATTAATTGGAATTGAACTAATGCGCATTAAATTCTCCGTGTGAACGCTAAGCGAAGCTAATTCGCAGTAAACATACGTTTAATTCGAATTAAACTTTCCGTGTAAACAGGACATTAGTGTCCCGTTTTTTTTTTTATATTTGACGAACATTCTCACAAAGTTTATGTTTTGTCATGTGTTATGCAAAAATGTTTCTGAGGAAATGCCAAGGTTGGCGTTTTGTGATGGAGAAGTCAAATTTTTTGTTTGCATTAAAACAGGAGAGGTAAAGTTGCCTATGTTATTCATTTTTACAATCATTTATTTTAACAAAAGAATTGTAAAATGTTAGTATTCAAATACGTAATTATTAGAGATGTTAAAACTTTTCCAGATTAACGATACAAACGCAGTGGATAAGGAGGAAACAGAATTATCCGACTTCAACCGAAATGAGACCGGGGAGAGAGCATTTGAAAATCAGGTAGTGTAATGCCTTCAAAGTTTGAAATAGGGCATTTTTGTTTAGAGTAAATCAAAACCTCCATTTCGATTCTTTGTTTATCAGGAAAGTAATATTGACTACAGAAACGGAATTAACAAAACTGATTTTACTATACAAAATATTTTACATTAAAACTCACTAGGCAATTATGACTTCTGGATATTATTAAGATTGAGAAAATATGATAAAATTAAATACATGACATTACTGAAAACCTATAGGCGAGTATAAAAAAATTAAAGGATGACTGCACTTAACACTGTGTTTGGGGTCTTCTTCAGTCGCTTCCGTTGCTTTTAAATCTTAACCTAATCTCACTTTTATACATTTAGTATAGAAGTCTGTCAATTTGACATCCAATTTAAATGTTTAAATTTATCTAAGATTATAATATACAGTAATGAATTTCAAGTGTATTGTCTCTAAGGTATTCGATCCATAAAAGCCTCAGATTTAATGAATATGAATGCATAACACATACAATGTTTATATTGGCTGAATAATCAGTATATATGTAAATATAATCTTCATGTTTAAGCCTCAGTATGTAAAAGCGGAATGTGTCATAATTTTTTACCTTGATCTATCCTTGAAAAGTAACACCCCCCCCCCTTTGCTTTTAATCAATAAAATACTTTTTGTAATCTATCTGGTGAAAAATAATTATTTTTAAAAATCATATTTCTATTATTAATAATTATACGAGGGGTATAAAAACAGTACTATGTAGTCTGAGCTTACAATTTTTTTAAGGAACATAAAACAGCAACAAAAAAAAATAATAAGTTGAGAATTTCAGCTTAATTCGTTCATTATTTCTCGAATTATTATAAAATATAAACGACATTATATCATCGCCCGGCACCATCGCCGTTTAGTTTTATGACGTCCGACAACATCATTGTTTTTCAATGTCTGCTTCACCTAATTTTAATGAGATTCCCTGGAGCTGAGTAAGGACTTCAATCCATCTTCTGTATATGACTTTAAAATGTCATGAACAGCGGCTTTCAATGCATAGAATATTGCAAATGGATTTATATAATGGAGAGATCCTTGCTTGATTGTGCCAGCATATTTTGCATTTTGGAGTTCAATATCTACAACACCTGATCAACGTCATTTTTTACGTATTTGATTTTTCACACCTTCACTACAAATCGACATTCAATGTGCATTCCTTTTTCTCTCTGCATCTATTTTGGCATTAAAAAAACAAGTAATCTGAATACATATTACATGTATTTCTCCGTAGCCAGTTAAAATTCTTATTTTTAAAAAATTTCTTGTTCCAATGGACCTCAATGCATTCTTAATTAATTATTTACTGCTCGAATAATTATATTTTTGAAAATGTCTCTTGGTAAAATGTTTTTTACTCTAAACTGCTTTGAATTAGTTTCAGAGTATTTAATACAGGATCGATATGTATGGTTAGAAAAGTATGTACGTCCTTTTATAACTGATACCTTTAAATTTAGGTTTCCCAAATAAAGAGAATGTGCATTTACCTGCCAATGATTTAACATTATGTATGTATGACAGGAGGAGCTACATGTAACATCGTAAGAATCGATCTTAGATTAGAATTAATGAATAAAAATGACATGTTTTTTAAAAAAATTACAAGAACATTATTTTCCATCTTCCTATTTATTTATTCTATATGGTACTAGTACATTGTTTACAAAGGTTTAAAACGCATAAACCCATTCGTGTAAGTAAAGGATATTTTAAATCGATCGCTGACTATTAAACGTTTCGAGCACTGTGTTCTAATTAGCATAAATCATGCTACATATGTCTAGTATTTTTTTGTTTTTGTTATTCATCTAGTCTTAATTTTTATATCCATTCTTACGATGTAAGCTCCTCCTTTCATACATACATAATGTTAAATCAATGGCAGGTAAGTGTAAAGAAAGTGTTTAGAAAACAGTAAGGGCATATAACCTGACCCTCCTTAATGTATTTAATTAATTATATTAAACATTTAAAAATTGGTGTTGACACACTTCTGTAGTTAATTTATAAAAGCGAAATCCGGTAAAGATTTAAAAACAACATAAGTGCATGAACGAAAAATTTCCAAAACACAGTGTTTAGTGCCGTTTTTTATGTCCCCGTAAACCACGCTCAACGCGTTATCGGCAACTCGGTTGTTATCGGACACTCGGTTGATCACAATTTTTTACAGGGTAGTAAATTATTTCAAATAAACTCTGTTAAAATAGAAACAGAAAATGTTCATTGATTCTTGTAAATAGAAAAAAATATGGATACAAAATAACGCCTCAATATGTATTAGAATAGCATTTGTTAGCCTTGGGAAGGCTTTAAAAGTCTAATCTGCTATATTTTGCAAGTTTTTCTCCAATTGGGATTGTTGTAAATAGCTTCTTTCTTCAAAATCCTTATATTTACCTAGCGTTAATGATTGTCCACAAGAAGACATCGTCAGAATCTTGCAAATATGTTATTAAAGGACAAAAATTGCCCAATTTTAACTTTCAGTATGTTATCGGAAATACGGTTGAATAATTCAGTTTGTTATCGGAAACTTCGGTTTTGGTTATCGGAAACAAAGGTTGAGATAGTTTAGGAAAAATGTAAAGGAACGACAGAAATCCACATGAAATCTAAATATATAAAGTGGCTCGCACACAATTCTAATTTTTGGTTATTATTTACATCTTTTAAGAATGTGTAACTTTAAAAAAATGCGTGTTTTTGGCATTTCTCACTGAAATCTGCATGATCTTGACCTGTTGTTTAATATGGTATCAGTTTTAAATTTCATTTCAAGCTACCGAGGTCGCCCTTGGTTAGAGTGTCTGCTCTAGAATCGCCGAGTAATTAAGGAGTTGATCCTTATACGTTGCTGGTGCGTATCCCAAAGTGGGACGCCGCAATAGGTGCTAGCACAAAAAAGATCCTTCACTGCTCAATGGCCCTAAGTGTCGAGTATAGGACAAGTTTTGTAGCTCTCCGCCGGCAAGTGGTGGTGTCTCCATATGACTTGAAAATTTTCAAGATGGTGTTAAACAACATACAGTCAATCAAGGTGATGAGCGCATAGCGAAAGAACAGTTGCCAGTCATTTTATCGACTTAGCACAGGCGACACCGAGATTCAAACTCACAACCTTTCCAACACGAATAAATTTATAAGTTTACTGGCCTAAGCAATTAAAGAGTTCAAACTCAATAAAATTAAGGGTGGTTCAATGTATTTCCAAATAGGGCGTTAGACCAAACTATATGACATAGAATTAAAACTTTTGAGGAGAAAAGAGATTGACATAAAAAAAAAATACGAAATCGTAAACACGGATCTCTAAAGACATCGGAGGTTGTTTAACATACCAAGAAGGAATAAGAACCCCCTTATAAACGGTTACATCCAGCAGTGTGCTCTTCGTCATTATTGGCCAGATGCAATGTTTAAATAGAGCTCATCTCAGATAGATCGAGGGGGGGGGTCACATGGATATTGCATTGCGATTGGATGTTTTACTGAAGCAAAAATTCTCTGTCCCCACCCCCTCCTCCCGTCGAAGTGTAATTAAAACGCCAATCACTGACTGTAAAAAAAGTTAAACATATGAGGAACTGAAAATGAATCAAACGGTGACGTGATTCCGGGGATCATGGGGGAACTTGATTTTTTTAAAAAAAAGATAATAATGTAATACTCAGTATATCATAATACAAAAGTAATTGTTATGATAGATTAAAGATTTAAAACAAACTTATGAACCTTACAGACAGCCCTTGAAAATAAATTTCAAAATTACTTCTAACACATTACGTTTGCTTTTTTTCAAGAATTGACAGATTATAATGGACTTTTTCCAAACTATTTATCATGTGTTTATGAAGCTAAAGGAAACTTTTTAACCTGCGTTTCCAATAACATACACCCTTCAAAAACCGAATTTTCCGGCTACGTATTCAAGTAACGAGACATTTTAAATGACTGTTTTCTAAGCCTTGATTTGGATGTTTAATCTCAGTTTGCTGATTTAAAGGTATCTGATTGTCCGTAGAGTAAATATACCAGTTTGATAGAAAAAATTAAATTTGAATTCTACAAAAGTTAAATTGTGATGACATAATCCGAATTTTTTTAAATAGAATATTATCTGAGAGAGCTGTAGATCTTTTGATTCGGTTTGTGCTTTCTGCTGCTGAAAGTATAATTAATTATCTGTCATAGATTACAAACTTCTTTTGCTGAAATTCAAATTGTTATTTTTTTTAAGAACTGAAAGCCTTGACCGCAGAATATCATGGAATTTCGTCTTTTTTAAAATCTATTGTTGAAACAGAAGGAACATTTTTAACCTACGTTTCCGATAACCTACACCCGTGAAAAACCGAATTATCCGGCAACTTCAACCGTGTTTCCGATAACATGTTTGTACCCAACGAAACATTTTAAATGCCCGTAAAATAAACCATAATTTGAATTTTGATATATGTCTGCTTTTCTAAAGGTTTATGATTGTCTATATAGTTAATAAATCACTTAAGAAATAAATAACAAGTTTATAAACTTCAATGGGAATTGAAGTGGGTCGGTCACGTGATCAAATCCTGTGAATGCAGAATGCCTTCTCAGAAGATTTGATCATGTACCGACCCACTTCAATTCCTATTGAAGTTTATAAACTTGTTATTTATTACTTATATATACATTTGAGACAGACAATTGAATATTTTCGAATTTAATTATTGCACTAACCGTCCGTCGTACATTTTGAAAAATTACGCAAGGTGTAAATCGGCTTGCATGGCGGTTACGCTTCGAATTCATTAGGCTAAGGAATCTATTTCGAAGGGAATATTTTGTGAAAGGCTACTTGTGATCAGTAATGGTGAATAGATTGTTGTCTGGGAATATTATTATTCGTGAAAATTGATAATCGATGCTGAAAAGACATAAGAAACACGTCCGAAGTTTGATGATGAAAAGTTGGAGGAATTTCGGTCGCCGGAAAGGGATGGATGAATCCGATGGATTGAGACACTTGTCCGAGCCAGTTAATTTGTAATTTGATCAAAAGATTCTACGATTTCAGTAATTAAAGGCATACTTATCGCAAAACACTAATAAACAAGGAGACACTGGCGACAGCTTTACATTGAATTACGAAAACGCCGAGGTGTTTGGCAGCTGTTCATGACATGATTGCAATGATATTTTCCAACAGATTGACACTTTTATCGTGAGTAGAATTTAAAGATAAAATAATAGTTTATTAAGAAAATTTAACGAAACGTCTACCCAAAAAATTAGGATGAACGTTAGACACTGTGCAGCTGACAAAAGTGAAAAAAAATGTAAACAAACGCTAGGCCTAGTTTTCTCTATGTTCACAGGTTGAATCGATAGCCAACAAACTGTATGAAATACTAGTTTACATTGTAAATAAATTAATTATCATTTTACTTGCTTATTTTTTTTTCATTTTTATACATGAAAAGCAAGTAGAGCAGGTCATTTTATAATTTTTGTACCGGTAGATATTATTGCGCCGTGTGATTAGGTCACGTATTGACCTCTGACCTCTGACAAACTTCATACAGAATTGAAGATATTTTTTCTCTGTATGTTTATATAATGGAGAGATACCACAAATGTATATATTTTATTTTATAAAACAAATTGATTCTGACCTCTACAAAGACTAAAATATGTTGACATATTCAGAAAATTTTATCAAATTTCATTTTAAAGAGCTGTAGATCTCTTAAAAGAGTGTGATTTGGATCGTGCTTTTTACCGCTGAAAGTATTATCATTTATCTGCCAAAGATCACAAAATTTGTTTGCAGAAGTACACAATTATCATTGAATGAAGAAATTTAAAATCACCTACGTTTCCTTTGCATTGTTTTTTCCTGCACCGAGTATCCGATAACAACTGAGTTGCCGATAACGCGTTGAGCAGTGTGTAAACGAAGTTTCGGGGGTATATAGTTTTTTCGTCGTGTCCGTCTGTCTGTCTAGCTGTCTGTCTGTCTGTCTCACTATCTCTCTGTTTGTCTGTTTCTCCGCAAATCTTTCCCCTTGCCCATAACTTTTGATTTAGTGGAGCTATGACTTTCATTTTTCATATGTGTATTCCTTGTGACCAGATCTTTCTTTGGGTACCGGCAAATTTGACCTTTTGACCTTGACCTTGGAGTTTTACCTACCTACATTTACATGAAAATTTTAAACTTTTACCTTGGCCATATCTTTTGAACAGTAGACAGCAGGACATTAATGCTTCACATATTTATTATTTGTTGAATGACCTTTCATTGGATAGCAACAACAATGACCCACGAACCTTGACTTTGTATATTTCCGTACCTGTGAAAAAACTTTAACCTTGGCCATAACTTGAACGGTAAGGGATAGGGCTTTTATACTTCATATATGTAATCCTTGTGAGAATACTCTTTATTGGATATCAAGCACTTTGACCCCTTGACCTTTGAGTTTGACCTATTAAAAAAACCAAACCTTGACCAAAATTTTTAAGGGATAGGGCTAGTGCTTTCATACTTTACATTTTTAATCCATCTGACAAGACCTTTCATTTGATAACAAGAACTTTGACCCTTTGACCTTGATCATGGAGTTTGACCCACTTTTAAAAAAATTAACCTTTGCCATAACTTCTGAACGGTTAGGGCTAGGGCTTACATACTCTAAATAAAAATTCTATGTGTCTAGACCTTTCACTGGATACCAATTACCTTGACCTTTTGACCTTGACCTTTGAAATTTTTGTACTTATTGAAAAAAACTACTGTCAAATATCACAATTGTTTCCCAGTGAGATTACCCTACTTTTGGTACCAATTAATTAGATTTGCATTTAAAAAGTTCAATCTTATACGGGGGCATCAGTGTTTCACAAACACATCTTATTTTTCGTTTTTTTCCCTCTGTGTAAGCTTTGGATCAAAATTAGTGCTGATTTTTTTTAAACAACTACAAACTATCACAATTTAGCTGTGTTTTGGCTTCAAAATCAAAAAGGGACCAGATGCGGCTGTTGCCATACCTTTTCCTTCAAGATCTTTGTTGATATGCAATAAATTTAGTCACAAGAATATTCAGGAAAAGTAGGATATAATTTGGAAACCGTTCATATTAAGTGAAGAAACATATTTGGAATAAAAAATTAAGATACCAAGGGAGATCTGGGTTTGTTTTTATGAAAAAATATAAACTTTAAAACACACGTATGCCGTGAAGGTTAATCAGTCTGTGGAGTGCTCGCCCCTTGTTCGGAAAGTCGAGTGTTCAAATCACAGCCGCGAATGACATAAATCGATAAAGAAGCTAGCAACTGTACATGTTCCTTTGTCAAATGTTCGGCATTTTAGAGGAAAAGTTGCGGGTTCTTCGAAACATAAAGAGCCATTGCTGCTCAATGGCCTTTTTTTGATTGTTTGTTGTTTGGCATCCCACTCGAGAATATGGAGACGTCACCACTTGCCGGTGGAGGTCTGAAAATTTTAACCTAAACCCAGCACTCAGGGCTATGGACCAGTGAGGAATACTTTTCGTGCCAATATCTACTGCAACACGGGATCTCGGTTTATACTGTCTCATCTGAAAGACCGTGTCTCAACGTCGCGAAATGGGGTTCGAACTCGAGAACTTAAGATTTATAATAATAATAATGTCCTTTATGTATGAACCTTCACGGTAACTCAGTCGGTATATATTAAAAGAACGCTCACTCCGTGATTGGGAGGTCGTGAGTTCGTATCTCGGCCGACCATGACCTAAGTCGATAAAAACTGGGAAGCAACTGTTCCTTCACCATGCGCTCGGCAGTTTGAAGTGAAAGTTGCGGGTCCTTCGGATGAGAACTTAAAAACCGAGGCTCCGTGTAAGCGGCAGGCATTGACATGATAAAGATACCTCACTGCTCAATGGACCTAAGTGCCGAAAAAAGGTCAAAATTCGAAGCCCTTTACCGGCATACGGTGACGTCTCCATATGAGTGAAAAATTCTCGAGAGGAAGGTTAAACAATATACTATCAATCAATCCTTTATAAATGCAGGATAGCACTATTAGTTTACAACTAGTTTAGATTGTGATCCTGAAAACATTTATACAGACAAAAATTATATACAGAAACAAATTGCTTCTAACAACACTCAGCAAACATAATGTAATGGATAAACACTTTAGTTTGTAGACTGGAAATAATTTCTTATATATTATTATTTTAAAATTCCGGCAATTCATTCCATATTTGGGAACGTAAATTGTAAAAAATCTGTAAAATATTCTGTTTTTGTCCTTGAAAAATACAATGCATTGCTTTCACTTAATCTTGTAGATCTACTATTTATTTCAAACAAGGATGACAGTTCTGTAAATAAAAAAGTCATAAAATGACATCGATCCATCTCAGTTGTAGAAACATTTTCGATGTAGGTGTATAAAAAGTTTTATTAAAAATCAATCTAGCGGCTCGCATGTGGAGTTTACATAGTTTTCTAAGACCTACTTTGCTTTTCATTTTGCCCAAAACAGCACAGCAGTAATTAAAATGGAGAAAAACAATTCTGCATTTAAAAAAAAAAAACAATAACTCATAGGACACGAATGATCTTATTCTAGACATATAACACCGGTATTTTGGAAGCAAGTTTTTTCGTTAAAATTTCAACATGTTTAAACAATGTAAGACACCTGTCAATGTAATCACCAAGTAGTTTCGCACAAGATACTGTAGACGTACGTTGGATAAATTCAAGCTATGAACACGGTCACAAAATTACCGCGGAAATTTGTCATAGCGTTTCTAAAGTACACTTAGGAATGAAATGCATTGAATTACATCTGTACTGAGGGTATAAAAGTTCTCCATGATTAAATACGAACGTAAATAATTATGTATATCTTCTATGTATCGCTATCCTAAATAGGTGCAAACAAAGTCAAGCATGCATCAAACAGGTATTTCAAGATTTCAAAGAATAACTTTATTCTCAAAAATTTATATATAAGTTGACTAAATGTTGCATTCAATTTAAACTCTGCTTTCTCACAATATTACATAACGGCATGTGTCACGCGGCTATTGTTCTCATGTAGATCCAATTATATTGACGCTAATACGTGTTTTGACTTGTAATTGATTGAATTGATCAACACCTGATTGGAATGGATGTGATGCCCAAAATTGGCTTCTAATGAAGTTTGGAATATTTTGATATTGAGTTTGTAAATTACGATACTCGTATTTAAATGAATCACTTCACCAAAATCGGTAACAACTCAAAATCGCATTATTTTACGAGTGAAGTACATGATCATGGTAAAATATATTTGTTTTAAATGTCGCTTTTTTAATCGTAGTCTGGACCTGATTTAAAAAAAGAAGAAGGCTAGAAATATCTTCTAACGGCAAATAATCATTATTTGGTCCAGCATAGCGTTTCAACCTATTTTCGAGTATACTGAAACCGACAAAATATGCTGGCCTTCATGAAAATGGGTTAAAGAGGTCAAAATGGCGATTGAATTCGCGGACAAACAATTTTTTTCTAATTTTCTCTTAATGTCGTTCAAAATTGAGAAGTAATGTGTGAATATCTCACTGAGTGTAATACAACTATAAAAATGATTATAGAATGCTATCATTATCCGTTTAATTCAGAAAATTTAGTCGTTTCTACACTTAATTCGAATTTTCTCTGATTTATTTGTCTATTGTTCCTATATTTTGCTTAATTCGGGATTTTACATTTGCAACTTTCTATACTCCGTTGATTTGTATTTTTTTCTCTGCATCTCACTATTCTGCAATTGGAGATTCAAAATAGCGGATATTCATTTTTTTTATTATTATTATTTCTTAATGTCGTTTAAATAGGAGAAAGGATTTGTGGATATTCTACTGAGTTTAGTACAACTATGAAAATGACAATAGAACACTAATATTATCACTTTAATTTGGAAAATTTGTTTCCTTTAATTGTTTTATAACGCCTTACTCCGCGACTCTAGAGTAGAGGCTTTACCACTATGCCACGCGGAAGACCAATATTAGAAGTAAACAAATATACTAGAGTATTTCTGAGGTTTTGACAACATATTATTTTTCCAGCGGTTCTGCAGCATAGAGACAGATGGTCCATACGGAGAACTCCGTCGAAATCTACTGCATATCACTCGAAGGGAGGTCGAAATGTATATGCGTTCTTCAGATATGTCAGAATTATACAACAAGACTGAAGCCTTGAAAAGGGTAAAGTTAAAGGGGGATTTAAAAGCAAAATTAACTGTCTTATTGTAATATAAAATATTATCTTAATGTTGTAAACAATAAGACATATATTAAACTGATGATAAGTATTTTTAGGTCACCTGAATAAACTCAGTTGACATATTGCTATCTGTTTTTGTCCGTCGTGGTTCGTCGTGGGTCGTTCGTCGTTCGTCTTATGTTAACATTTGAACATTTACAGCTTCTATTCTGCAACCGCTCAACCAATTTCAACTACTGTAGACGTACTTTTTTCCACGGGGTTATCATTCCGCGGAATCTCAATTTCTGTTTATTCCGCTGCTAGAAAATTACGGGGATTTTCTAGACTGTCAATATATCCCTTACATTTATATTAAGTACGCTTGGATAAATTTCCGCGAAAAAAATATGTGATCGCGTACATAGCGTAAATTAATACCACGCGGAAAAAGTACTTCTACAGTAATTTTAACATAAAGCATTTGTGAGTAAAGGTAAATAACAATTGTGAATTTCATGGTCCCTGCCCTCCTGGGACCTGAGGGGAGGGGCCAAAACCACTAAAATCAATATTATCTTTAAAAATGTTCTTCTTTACTTCTGGATATCAAGCAGTCAAACTGTTGGCATGATTGTAATTAATATTGAGTCCTCTACCAAAATTGTGAAATTCATGGCCCCAGGGTCAGGGGTTCTGGTGCTAGGGTGGGGCTCTATTGATTATATAGTGAAAATGCATTATTTCTTTGAAAATCTTCTTCACTACTCCTCGGTATAAAATGAACTTACCAAGTACATAGTTATGATAAGCAATGGTCCCATGTAAATAAATTATACAGTGAAAATGTATTATTCTTTGAAAAATTCTTTTCTGCTCCTGGCCATTAAATAAACCAACCAAGTACATATTTATATTGAAAAAGGCAGCTTCTTTTAGAATTGTGAATTTCATAGCCCCAGGATCAAGGGTTCTAGTGCTAGGTCGGGGCTCTTTTGATTATATAGTGAAAATGCAAAAATGTTTTTAAATCTTCTTCTCTGCTCCAGGGTTTTAAACAAACTAACCAAGTAAACAGTTATGATGAGCAAGAATGTCTCTTCCAAAATTGTGAATTTCATAGCCCTTGGATCGGGAGTTAGGGTGGGGCTCTATTGATTATATAGTGAAAATACGTTAGTTCTTTGAAAATCTTCTTCTCTGCTCCTAAGGATTATACAAACTAACTGAGTGCAGACTTATAATGAAAGAGAATGCCTCTTCCATTTTCTTTTAATTCTATGGTCCATGGGTCAGGGACTCTGGTGTTAGGATGGGGCTCTATTGATTAAATACTAATTATTGAAAATGCATAAATTCTTTTAGAAATCTTCTCCTCTTCTCCTAGGTATTTAACAAATGAATTATGTAAATAGTTATGATGAAGAAGGATGCTTCTTGCAAAATTGTGAATTTCAGGACCCTTGGGCCAGGGGTTCTTGTGTAAGGGCGAGGCTCTTATGATTATATCGTGAAATTGCATGAATTCTCTGAAATTCTTTTCTTTTGCTCCTGTGTATTATGCCAATCTTATGATAAAGAAAGGTGCCCATTCCAAAATGGTTAATTTCAGGGCCTTTTGGTCAAGGGTACTGGGAGGCGGGGTACATATTTTAAAAATAAATTAATGCTTTGAAATCTGCTCTTTGGTATTAATTAAACATTTATGACGAAATAAATTTATGATAAAATTTCCAAAAATCTGAAATGTGTTGCCCCGAGTCAGTGGTTCCTGTGGAATAGGTGCACAACCAGTGGTTATAAAGAAGTAATGCATTTTCTCTATGTTACTCTGATCTATCTCTGGTTATTAAGTAACAAAAGTTAAAGCATGCTAAGGGTAAAGTTATAAAAAGCAACGATGTCTTTTTTAAATTTGTGAATTTCATGGCCACTGGTTTTAATTTCAATTGTTGGAATGTTGTTACATGATACTACTGACAAATAAGCCACGTGAGCCTCATGTTTTTTTTATTATAAGTGACTTATTTCTGAATCACTTAATCCATTCTGACAATTTTCTCTGGCTAGCAGCAGGCCAAACTGTACTGCAGGTCAGTCTTCGTACTACTACCGCACAGGTGTTCTTGGAATAAAAACTGCAGAGCTTTAAAAATTCATATTTCACAGTAACCTGTGTGTTTTTGACACATGTGATATCTTGGAGTAAAGGTTCCGGCAATATAGAGAAACCTTGTTTGTACAATAGAAATAAAGAAAAGGTAAATTGATTGACCAACGTACAGAGATGGATGCCTATGGGGAAATTGTTATCAAAACTACATTATATTACACTTCAGACTAGGACTTGATAAATTTAATTTATTAGTATATTAAAGACAATCTCAGATAGAAATTTATATCGATGAGAACTTCAAAAAGAAAGAAAAAAGATGCATTTTTTTAGCAAGAATATTCTTTGAAATCAAGCTATTATCTTGCATAATTAATATTTTGTCGTCGTCTTTCTGTAAGATATTTAAGGAACTAATTCAGGTCAGATTGTTTTTACCCCCTGAAAATGTATTTCGACTTTAAAAAACTAAAGAGCAACAATTTTTGTGTACCCGAGGGCTATTGAATGATGCAGGGATTCTTTTACAAATATTTCCTGAATTTCAATTCGTTTAAGTCATCATGATAAATTAAACTTAAATAAACTGTATTTTGATCTTCAATTATGACTCATAAAAGACATTCATATCAGAGTATATAATTTTCTTTTAAGGGTCAACCACTGAAGACGAAGTTAAGAAAAGGATTCACCGGAAAATTGAAAAATATCTTCAATAAGTTCAAAAATTTCTTCTGTCGATTTAAAAATTGATCATTACAATCAAAGTTTTCATTACTGCTGGGCTGTGCTGCTATTTGTGTTTCATAAATGTTAAGATATTTATTTGCTTAATCACTTTTAGCAAGTTTCACATAGAACTTAAGTTGTGTATGTACTTTCTAACGATGTTGTTAAACACTGCTATATATCTGCTAAACACTGTAAAAATATTTTATTTGTACTGTAATTACATGTATACAATCTAAAATCAACAAGGTAGTTCATAACTGGCAAAAAGCTTTATCAATAAATATAATTATTGTTAAAATAATCTGTTTCTTAATAGAGTGTTTTTCATTGAGTTGATTTAAGCAAAAGTTGTTCCCCATGTCCGCCATATTTTAGGCAAACATTCCCAGATCCCTTCATTATTCAACCAAGTTCAATTTGCTATAGCAATTACAGAGGTAAAGATAACACTATTTTTCTTTCTTATAAAATATGTTTGTTAGAGCCTTTAATTTTTAACTTTTAAATATACTGAAAGGATTAAGAAACGCAAATTAAATTTTAGAGTTTAATTAAAACAATTATTTCAAATATGTTTTCCACCATTGTTATCATACATTTTAATCCATCTTTAATCAACAAGTTACTAAAATTTTGTGTGATTTTGAGTGCTAATTCCAGAGATATTGATATCAATATGCCGACACTCCCCAAAAATAAAACTAAAAATTATCATAATCTCCCTTTCGCATCAGTAACAAACTTGATTTTCCTGTGCACTGACTTCACCAGAGTATTTATCTTTTTCAGAACATTATTATTCAACCCTTCCGACGGTAGCCTTAATGGCTGAGATTAGTTGTATTATTTCAAAGCCAACAAATACCCCCGCCCAATCGAGTACGAATTTTTGATTTAGGATAGTCCAGTAGAATGTACAAAACCCAGCAGGTTTTGTACACGTGGATGTTTGTTAAAAAGTCTCGACAAACACTAACTAAATTTTTCCACTGTAAACATGCTAAAAAAATCACCCAAACGACGTGTGCATGCGCGTTTGAGAGTAAAATCGACGTAAAGTGGCCAAGCTCGCGGCCAAAATTAGAGCATGAGTATGATTGTCTGCTGTATAAATATCAGTTTCAGTGATAATGCCTTGACAATAACCGAGGTGGCATGATGAAAAGCCCTATCTTGTTGTGACGTTTTTACGCGCCAACGTCGCCGTCATGGTTGGTTGGAAACATTTAAAGTAAACTCTCTGACAACTAAAAAAAACTTTTACATGATTAAAAAGTTGAAAACAATCTGTACAACAGCATGTTTTGCCTTTTTATTCACTTATGCAATATATTGAATTCAATTACTAAATCCACAGTAGCTTCCGTCAGCCATGCCACGATTGAAAGAAATTCATACTGACTACAAATATGCAAAAAAAATTTCTACAACTCTAATGCATCGTATGACACTACAAAATTTTATCATAAAATTATCATCATTAACATGCACGTGTTTTTGACTTTTTATCATTTCCCCTACGTGACGCCATAAATTCATGGTTGAGTAGGTTCGACAATTGATTTTAGTGCAAAGTAACCAGAATACACATCTGACCCATTTCCATATTTTTCGGCCACATAGTCAACTTTTTTTCCATATTACGTTTTTATGCGTTTCTTTTTCCTTTCAGTATATTTCCTCTAAACGCCCAGGCATATTTTTCTTGCATGCATGTTTAAAGTTAGTTGCTCCAAGAGGAAAATTCGCTAGTTTGCCCTACAAGAAGGCGGCGAAGGGAAATAAATCCGATGCAAAATGTGTCGTAGGAAAATGGTTGATAATTTAATACATGTGAAACTGTTCCTTGGTACGACGTACTTTTAGTACTAAATACGGGACGGTCGCACGGGCCTATTTTGCTACGGAGACATGAAAGCTGATTTCATTTGATTTCGGATATCAGTTCCATGCCATGCTGCACTATATTTTCAAATGTAATTAAATCGTAATGCTTTAATTTGTGTTTTGATTAGAAAACAATTGATAAATATATTTTTTTCTTTTCACGATATGAATATACAAGTTATAATTGCTGCCTTTTTTAGCAAATGAAAGCACATAGACAACTATCATAAAGTAAATTTTAAAAAATCTAACAACTGTACAAAAGTATGATAATTTTCAAATAAGTTAGTCAATTTTTTTTCCTACAATGTTTTTAAAACATTTTATCAAATAATGATATACATATTTATTACTATAAATGTAATGTTAAGATCCATTTTCTGTATAAACAATATCAAATTCTCAAAATAAAAAAAGTGCCGTTTTGACTTTCTAAAGTGTCGTTTTGACTACTCTGAAGTGCTGTTTTGCACATTTCCTAAATGCCGTTTTCACCAGGTGCCGCTTTGACTTGTACCCATAACAACATGCAACCTGCGTACGTATACTCGATCTCGGTCTGATCGTAGACTCACTGAATTAATAGCAAAATTATCTCTCAGTATTACATATAGCTATGCATAAAATGCAATTACCTTGATGTGGCTCCTTTATCTCTCCAAGTAATCCTGTCAATTTTTTCATGCCAAAGCGCATTCATTGTTGTTTACATACATACACGTGGTGCATATGAAGATGAAAAGTAGTTCAGTCTATCTGCTTATATTTTTTGTCGGACTGACGATAAAAATATTTTTTTACACCTAATATCAATCTGCTTTTTGAAAAGAAACGGTAAAATGTGTAGAAACAATATGTTTGCTTTCATTTATGTTAAACTTTTAAAACTAAGAGATAAATTCTTTTAGAATGAACCGAATAAATAAGCTGTGTTCTTTGGCTAAAATGCAGAAAACCTGAGCAAGAGGATAACTGAGTTGATGTTCCATCAACTCGTAAAAAATGATCTTCTTAAGAACTACTGGGTCAGGAAAGATGGAACTAACGTGGAGTCATTCTCAGGTGGTGTAGATTCTAAGTTGTTCAAATCATGATCCCCGGGGTAGGGCGGGGCGGCAATGGATGATCAAATATATGCTAATTCTGAAACATATGAATATATTGGAAAAAAATTAAATTGGTCCTATTTATACGGAAGCATCCTCAGGTACTGTAGATTCAAACTTGCTCAAATTGTGAACACTTGGAGAAGAGTTGAGCAAAAAAGCATAGTGACAAAAAACCACAGTAAGTCAAAGAAATATATAAGTATTCTTAGTTAGTGTAAATTTAAGTAAATTGAAACAATACGCCCCCCCCCCCCTTTTTTTAGGGAATAGTTGGGACCACTTTTGCATTTCAGTTCTCAATACTGGATTGATTTTTGTGCTAAGGTGAGCGATTTTGGCTATGGGCCCTTGTATAAGCATTAGATATGCTACAAAAACCAATGTAATCGTTCTCCGCTTTTACTGAAAAAGGGGAATTCTAAATTTGATCTGTCTCTTTGTACGTCCGTCTCTGTCTTTCTGAAACACTTTTGTTTCCGCAAGATATCTCTAGACTTTGAAAATTTAAGAATTTTCATGTAAATAAAGATTTTTCCATGCTATAAGATTTTTTGTTTCTAAATACGTCGTCGTTGCTTTATCACCCCTCCTGTCACTTATCTTAAATTTGAGGAATTTTAATTTTAATTTTTTTTTTTTTTGCGAGTCTTACATCTTGATGATTTAATAAAATAAAGACCAGTACACGACTTACATTAAAGTCTCTCATTATGCATCTGTTTAAAAGTTTAATAAAAGTTTACCGAATTTGTCTTATAAATAGAGCAATGTTCTTAATTTTCTCCTTTACCAACGAGGACTATTCGACGATCTTCATTTTTTGCAAAGAATTTACATGTAATTTATAGTGGATTTCTTTCCTGTAACTGATGGATTATCATAGCTCGATGTTCTCCTATTCTTGACGCTGTTAAATAAGATGAAAACTTTTTGTAGCTAATTGAAATACATTTGTATTGACCAATTACCGTACGCGTAAAACATAGTCGGAAATGAACTTTGAGAGACCAACTAATAAAGCAGCGAAGTTTTTTTTTTCGAATTATTTTCTTTATTGCTGATGTTCATTGTTTATTCCAGTTGCGATGGAAATAAAATGTCACATTGGTTGAACATGACGTCATCCCATAGAAACATGAATATTCAAGATAACGGCAATTTATGTGGTCAATTGCAGCCACGGGTACGAGAGAGCTATATCTGGCTTTAGACGATGTATGTACATGTAGTACTACAATCACAAAGAGTTAACTTAGATACCAAACTTTTAAGCTGTCAGTGATATATACGCAAACACATCAAATAGAAAGGCTTATTTTGAATTTAAGGACATAGAAAGTTTTTAACTTTTGACTTCAAGGTAAAAGGGGTCCTCTTTTACTTGTTATAATTTTTGTCATTATAAAATCTCAAATTTTTAATTTTGATATATATATTGTTTTGAAACCAAGGTGTTACACACAAAAAGAATGAATAGGTTTCGGACCTTTATCTTCAACCTTTTGACCTCAAAATCGGTAGTTTCTTTTAATTAAAATTGATGTTGTGATATAAAATATTATTGCGAAATTTCAGGGGAAACTAGTCTCATCTGTAAATCTTATTTGTAGTGTATGATTTTTACTTTTAATTTTACCTTGTAATCAGAAGGGATCTTTGTTTTGCAATGCATAAACTTTTTAGCTCACATGAGCTGACAGCTCAACGAAGCTTTTCGTTATCACCCGTTGTACGTTGTCTGCCTGCCTTTTTGCCCGTCTGTTCGTTTGTTAGCTTTTCACAATTTCAACTTCTCAAGAACAACTGAAACCAAGTTAACCAAACTTGGTACAAAGCATCTTTGGGTAAAGGGGAGTTTAAATTGGTAAAATGAAGGGCCAAGGTCCTTTCAAGGGCAGATAATTAAGAAAAGACAAAATAGCGTGGGATCATTAAAAACATCTTCTTCTCAAGAACCACTGGGCCAGGAAGAAACTTATGTGGAAGCTTTCTGTAGTAGTGAAATTCTAAAAGTTGTTTGTTTCTTTCGAGACATTTTCACTCAAATTGAGACGCCGTTAGCTCTAGATGATTTTAAATGTCAGAACTATACTCTGCACTCAGGGCCAACATGGGACCTCGGTTTATACGGTCTCATCTGAAGGACGGGTCTCCAGTGGGTCTTTCAGTGGGTTTCGGACTACGACATAGATCAATTCCTTCTTCTGCGTGTCTACAGCAAACGCTCAAACGAAGGCGTCAGAAAAGGTCAAAATAAATTGTAAAATGTTTTTCGAATCATTGTATTTGTAAAGAAATAATTTCGATTTTAATACTTCAAAATGAAGAAAAAAGAGACTCGGACATTTCTTATTGGATTTATTTTTCAAGAATAAAAGAACATGAAGAATTCTGAAGTTGATGGAATCCCGATGCTCATTTATTTTCCTATATACTGTAGACGTCTTTAATTTCACGTGTCTAAAATTTCACGGTTTGTTAGAAAGTTACCTTTCACGGTGGTTTAAATTTCACGGAGAATGGTTTGTAAATATTCAGGTACTATGACTGTGTATAGGTAGAAATGACGTGAAATAATAATCACGATGGTTTAAAGTTCGCGGAAAATTCTTAAATCGTGAACATAGTGAAATTAAAAACACCGTATTGTTTTCCACTTCTACAGTAACCAATTTGCTTTTTAAGTCCTTTGAAGTAGAAATTATTTTAACAAAATATTTGAGCAAGAACGCTTGGCGTTGCCTTCAATTCGATATTCAAAAATCTCAATATCGTTTTATCAATAAACAGCATTTCTATTCCTTTGCACACTCGATATAATCGAGTGAATTAGAAAAAAAAAACACCATCATGTCTGTCACATCTCTTTAATATTTGGAAGTTCAACGACAATGGCAAACTTAGAAAATAAAGTGTTGAAAAGTTGTAAGTTTTTACTAAAGATTTTTATAACGTTTCAAAGTTTTTTCAAGTATCCACATGAATATGGAGATAAGAAACAATCACTAATCTATAATTTGGCACAATAGACAATGAGATCAGAGCAATATTCCACCCCTAAACATTAGAATTGGGATCAGGCGTCCTCTGCGGTATTGTCACATCCGCATTTTGAATCTCTGTCTTTGGTTAAAGGCAAAATCAATGGCCAATCCAATGTTTATACGAGGGTTGTCCCGTAAAATCGTGGACAAGTTGTCTAGTGTAAAAAATGAACATCACTGCATTCTGAAATTTTCACTATTATTTAGTACATATTTTAGTAATATACACAGCAAATTTCAGATAAATATATGCATAAATAAACAAATTATGTGATTTTATGCCATGTATTGTATCACCTTACGGCGCATGGAGTATACTGTAACGTCAAAGTGTCTAAAACAGCATCACGTTTTATCTTTATGAAAATGAAGTTGGATGAGTCAGACTTAAATCTAGGAATTTCATTGATACACATTCTTTAGTCTCCATAAACAGTCGGAAGAACCAATTGGCACCCTCATTCGTTCTTCTGAAGATTTATCAGTAAGTTACGAGCAATATTCTCACCATCATTCAACTAATAGAAAATCTCATATCGGCGGTCTACTGTGACACGTCTTTTGCTATTACATTAGGAGTTTGTCCGTATGTTTTGTACTCCCCAGGAACTACATCGAAAAAGTCTTCGCTAAGAAAACTCCTATTTCATTTGTATACTTAAGATATGGTGATATTTTTATATTCTTTTTTCCTCTATGGTCATTTCAAGTCTCTAAAGGTGTCATTACAACATCGAATTAAAACGGACTGCTCTCCGGTGCGCCGTTAGGTCATAAAAGGTCACCATTTTTCGTGTGTTGTGTTTACCACTTTCCCATTTCAAATGCTGGAGAAACTGCCAAAAATTAACCAAATGTCTTAAAATTTTTTCAAAGACTACGAAATTGATTATAGAATTGAATTAGGATCATTTTAATCCAAATCTCATGTATTTAAAACTTTTATTTTGAATTCAAACTTGTGTATTCTTTAATAAAACCTTGGTTTTTTGACCGTGCGCCGTAGGACAATACCCCATGCACATTCAGGCATAATACAATCTTTATTTTTGCCTATATTTTATCAAAAAGATTATCATGCACTTAAATATGATAAATAAACATTTAGTGAAATTTTTAGCTTAATGTGCCCATTACTTTTCGAGAAAAACGCTTTGTCCACGATTTTACGGGACAACCCTTGTATTATGGCTTAACAGTTTAATTTATGAAAAAAAAACAGTGATCGATTTAATGATCAATTGTATCTGCTGACAAGGCCACTGTACCCACTACAGAATCCATGAAACGCTGCATTCAATGGAGAGGGACGCCTACATCCTTGTTTCATCAACTTTTTCATTAATTCCTTTTTTAGAAATTGATATGACGTTGACAGTTGTCTTGCAAATCAAATCAATTTGGTGAGAAAAACTTTGCATGCAGATGATTATGGCATATTGCTTCAAAATTGAGGGAAGTTGAAATTTGTTTACTGTTACCGAATTAATCTGGGAGCAAATGAATAATACTTATCATTACAATTTCGTCTGAATGTTATTTTTCTGCCTCACGTAAGTACAGAAGAGGCTTGCTAAAATAGAAACGAATCCGGTACCCATTGAAATACATAACTTTCAAAATTTATTGTACAATTTTTCTTATTTCCACCCTTAACTCTGCCAATATTTTGATGAGAAAAGAAAATATTTGTAAAAACATTTACTTTTGACCAAATATGTAAAGCTGAATCTTTTTCATAATACCTTTTATGTAGTTTAGGAATCCGGTATAGATTTTACTTCAAACACAATTACAGCTCGTTGAAAGTTAAAAAAAGAAAAGACATTTCGATATTGTTTCTTAAATTCGTAAATGGGGACAAGCATGTTTAAGACTTATAAACTATTTTTTTTTCTTTTTCTCATCTCTGAATAACCAAAGAAAAAGGAGTATATGACTTTCTTATGGACATTTTATCGTTAAATGCAAATTCCAGAATAACAATTTACATAAAAAAAATTCATATTGAAGAAAATGGGGCATATTTTTAAACTTCACTGCTACACTTTTTATCCTCTTTTTGAAATTGATCGAAAAAGTCTACAGCCTATCAAGTTTGTTTTGAAAGTGCGTATTAGTTTGAAGAAAACTTTTTTACTTTTTTAATGAAACCGATGATTAAGCAACAAAATTTTATTGTTTCGTAACCTTGGTTGTACAAAATTTTAGATAAACATGATACAAAGATGAAATGAAGAGCATGATGATAACGAACAATAACGATCTAAAAACATCTATAGACAATGTACATATTAAAAAAAAAACAAATAATATATAAGAGCAAGATATGGTTTCAAACAAATGTTGTGCTGTATTTTATGCCTTCTTATGAGAAATATCAGCAATAAAATAGAAATGCAGTTATGTCTATTATGTCATTTAATTGAATGACATGAAGTAAAATGTATAATAAATCATTAAGGGGGGATCACCTAATATTAAACAATACTAGATACATGTACGACATATGTGAAAGGTTTTAGTGTGTTCCCCCTGAGACTGACTAGAAATTTTAATGCAGTGAAAAATATCAGATTACATGTAAATATGCATAAAATATGACATAAATGACTTAATCCTTGGAGGCGTCCAAACAATTGCTCCAGACCATGTACGCAGACCCCCTTTTCCACAAACAGTTATTTCATTACTTTTTTCCACCGCACTACCAGGCTAACAATAATGATGCAACAAAAACAAGGATTTTGATTGGGTTAAAGTCAGTAAAAAGTGCGATAACTCTTTAAAAAACCAAATGTTGCAATTTCGCATTGAAAGGTTATATGCATGTAATAATTGCGTCTGCGATAAAAGTGCATATGAGACAGACTGAGCAGGGTTGTGCAGATTATCTGAAGGTGTAAAAATTTACAATTCTCATAGCCGCCTAAATTAAATTATATGTGATAATATTGTTTTGTTTCTAAAATCTAAAATTCAGAAGTGACAAAATAAACTAAAATTCATCCTTTCTGAATAATTTATATTTCATGCAGTAGAAACACTCAAATGGTTTTTCCGATATGACCTTCAAAATGCTAATTGTGACGTCATGAACTTGTGCATCCCCCGCCCGTAAAAAAATAGTGGAATTTCATCAAAAGTGCCTGCATCGCCCAGTAAGATTTTGAGATGTTATTTTTGAAAGTATTTTAAGCAAATATTTAAAATTTGGCGACGGTGGCAGACACTATTTTAAGTAAAAGTAAGCAAAGAAATGAGTCATTTTGAGGCTAATTTGCATAAAATATAAAACTGCACCAAATTAATGACTGATTAAGCATAATCATTTACTCAACTCGTTAGAGCCAATTTCATAAATTTTCAAAAGCATAATTTTTTTAGGGCAAAATAAAACGGAAATCATACCTTCTTTTTACTAATCCAAGGCTAAAGGTTGCATAAGATAGCATATAAAGTATACTTTCTCAACCGGTCAGACCTGCTGTGAGCCGTATATATTGATAATTCATCAGTAGAGAAACATTAGGTAACATATAATTAACCAAAGCTTAAGGATTGGAAATGTCTATCATATTTTATTCCTTTTTTTAAAGTGTGATATTTGCCAGTATAGAGAAAATTACTTACAGCATGTTCATAAATACTTATATACGGTAATCACAGTGTAAATGAATACTTCTTGAAATGACAGTTTTACAGTGTACAATGAAAATAACTTAATTACTTCTACAGTTACTTAAACTTTTAAAAAAGTCATTTACAAAGTTCATGCAATATCAATTATTTAGAAATTAAAATGTTCTGGTTTCACTTATGAACTATTTCTCAATCTTTAAATTATCCCACCTACTCTTTAGTTATGTAAACGTATTTTTTTTTACCAGAAATGACTATTTTGGTAGCATAGATGGAAAGTTTGAAAATCTGCTGTTTTTTTATTCGAAGCTAGAATCATTGCCTTATTAAAAAAAATCCAATAAAGTTGATGAATTGACATTAATAAAAAAAAATTTCAAACTAGAGCAAAGCTCGTTGCAAAGCAACGAGTAGGTCTTCTGTCCTGTTTTGACCGGAAGTGACGTCAACAAAAAAAGCAATGAGCTAAGTCCTCTCCAGTAACTTGAAAAAATGTCAATTTTGCATTAAAACCTTAAAAAATAAGCTATTTTGGGCTACTTCCGGTTTGACCGGAAGTGATGTCGAGTCGCCGACGGAGAGAAAATTAAGTTTTATGCTTCCAGTGACATATGTTACCCAAAAACTTGTCAAGAACGGCAAAAATATGCATTTTCTGACGACTTCCGGTTTCACCGGAAGTGACGTCGCCAGACGCATTTTGACGACTTCAATAGATTAAGCTTGACATTTTGAACAACTTTGCTTCTTAGACGCATTTCAAATTCTCAATACTTTTTGAGATATCAGGAAAAAACTTTTGGCCCCTCTAGATCCCTTAATTTAGGGGTCAGCCCTTTTTTCGAGATATCATTTAAACGATCTTGTATTTCTGCTGTTTAATGTTTGTTGCTGTTTGTTCTATATATTTTAACAAAATATTTTTAGTTTAGAAGATAAAAAGCAAAATATGAGTCATTTTTGGCTATTATAAGCGTTCTAATATTTTACTTCTAAATAGCGCCATTTTGAATAGAGAAATTGAAAAACAAAAACTGATGTGCATAACGTCAATCCTTCTATTATCTAAAATTAGTAGAATTTCAGCTCCGGCTTAATTAAGCCATCTCTGAGCCTTTGTCTGGAAATGAAAGCCTATAAAATTTCGTTTAAAGGGAAATAACTCAAAACAGGAAGTGACTTTGTGAAATTTTAGAAGGATTCTGATAGAGTTTAGTAACTTCTACTACCTCTGAAAATTTGAGCGAAATAAATTGAGAAATGAGTGAGATATGAGGCTTCAAAGTTGGCGTCTAGGAAGTAGAAGAAAAAAAAGAATAATAATCTTTACCAACAGAATCAGTGGAAGGTCTTCCGTTGGAAACGGAAGACCTTAATAAGAACATCAAATTTAACACATGTTTAATTATACTGAAAGACAGTTATTACAAACATTAAATTGGGTGCCTGGATTGGAATACATTTTTTGGGCCTTTTTTGTAAATGGTGCACCTTATAAATTTCCAAAATATTGATATATTGTAAATAATTATATACTTGCATTTTTGTGAATCATTGAGTGAAAAATTAAAACCTAGGTTCTTAAACTTCTTCATTCAATATATTTACTCATTGAAATATATGCCTCAGTTTGTTATTTCCAATTTTGATGACAAAAGTTCTTTGTATCATCTAAGCTTAAAACGTTTATCATGTTCAATGCCATTTTTCTTGTAGATACTAGATTGTTTATATATCTTGAAATTAGAATTTAAGAATTCTACTTTGTGTTTTGCAAAAAGCTTTTTCTTCTACGAATATTTAACTATTTTGTCTATGCACTTCTTTAAAGGCAACAGATTTTTGCTAATGGATATGAATTGTGTCTTTTCACTATCTTTTATTTGAATAGTAATCACCAACCGGTTCTTGGAAATCATAATCATTATTCTCAGAAACAGAAATATCATGACTTTCATTTCTTCTTCCCGTATTGAGATAACTGTAGTCGCTTTCTTCCATCAATTTATTGGGATTTCCATGGGCGTGGTCGTAGGTTTCATCAACGTCAGGACCCGCGTCTTTTTCATGCAGATGGCTGTATACGTCATCATTTACGTCATTATGCATCATCGACCGTGTTTTGCTTTCTTGAATGTTTTTCTTTGTTGTCAAGCCGATGGAATTAGCAAATGGTGAAACGTTCACAGTCTTTTTCTGAAACCGAAATGTTTTAAAGAGTTCCATTTCATTTATATATCATCTTGAAGAATTAAAACATCATATTCCATAGAGTAGTTTCACGTCATTCATTCGATAGTCTGATTAGTAAATGATATTGCTATTTAGTAATTCAAAGAAATCTTGAACATTTTATTATTATTTATTTTAATTTAGCTTTAGCCAATTTCTTTATCTGTTGAATGTGATCATCATTAAAAGAGAGCTTAATCATTCTTTCAATGAAAAGAAGTTCAGTGCCAACCAGATCCTAGAACAAAAATGAAAAGAGACATTATGTATAGACAATTCTGCAAACGCATAACTTGTAGCCTGCACGTGCAAACCCACTTTGTTTAATCTGTCAAAGCTCACATCTCATGATTTATAATTTTTTCTACCAATACAACCAATTAATTTTTATAAAAGGAAACTTGCGATCTTAGCATATATTTCACATATACTAGTATCTATCTCCTTCCCAAGAGAAGTAGATCATGAAAAAATACAATTCTAAATGATGATTACTTTTACTTTAAATAGTACATCATTCGCATTTTGCAAATGATCTCTTGAATAATTAATGTTCTGTTGTGCACAAAATTACCGGTATGAGCCTAATCCATTTTATAGAAGATATCAGTTTCTTTCATATAATAGGGAAAAAATACCATAATACATGTATGCATCTGTATATTATACACATTATGTTCTCATGTTTAAATGTTATGCATTAATCACAATGGAGTGAACTGAATTGATATGTTGTCTATATTTCTTTAAAGTTACCTCATTTGTTCGGTGAATGCCAGGAATACTCTGGTCTGCATCTATTTCAGCTTCATGAGAAGTGTTGTTATACAAAGCAACCTTCGAGCATTCTCTATTTAACATTAAAAATACTTTATTGTATACTGAAATACAACGAGTACAAAATGAAACACAGAATTTGAATGAAGATATTAAACATTCGTACTTCTCTTTATTTTTCCCACGTCGTAAATAAAGAAAGATTGTCAAAGCGATCACCGTCAGAGCAACACCGAGAATAAGGCCACCAAAAACCGATCCAGCTGTTAAGCCGGCTATGTTATTTTCTGTAATTATATAATACGTAATAGATTATAATATGTTTGGTTACTCTTTTGAAGTAATACAAAACAAAAAATTAAGTTCAGTTGAGTGTTTTTAAAATCAACTAGTAGAAAACTTCTGAGTTTAGCTGTAGTTTGCACCCAACCCTGTACGACCTACTGTATGTCATTTATGCGACTAATTATCTTTTGAGTTCTACTTATTATCTCAAAATTACGAGTTATGCCATTTGTACAATTTAATTTCGTGTCGATATGATTTATTATCTCACACGTTCAACATAGCAGCTGGCAGCAATACGTTTCTTTAAAAGACATTAAAAAAAAATAAATATATTTACAAAAAATCAAGTAAAACTCATAGAGATTATTTTTTTCTAGAGAGAGTTTACTGACCAATTTGCATCTAATCTTACCTCTTATGTTTGCAAGCCCATGTTTGCTTTGCTCCAATTTTGTATTTTAAAGGACTTTTCAGCTAATTTTTTAATACTGTTTGTTGTCTCTATTTTGTCATTGATCCCAAAACTATAGGTACAAATATAATATTAAATATTTCAGTACCTTTCAGATCCTGGAAACGTGCTTGTAAATTACCGTCTATGGATGCTGCAAACATACCAAAATCTTAAAAATGTCACACTTTCAACATAAAATAACAAAAAAAAACTTTCAACAAGATTAAAACAATGACATGTATAGAATAATAAAATCAGTTTTCATAAAGCCCTTTCAAATACTGAAATTGTTTTTTTTTACTATGAATCTTCAAAGAAATATATTTTTATACTCAATCATTATCTAAATTATAAAATTCGACAAAATTATACCAACAACAAAAATTAACATTCCTCAATTCAAGCTTTTTTATGTTTTATTAGATATATAAATATGCTACCAAGTTTAAAAAAATTACACAAAACGCATTCTGTATCATTCAGTTGAACATATCCTTGAGTACAGACACAGGTCTCGTTGTGACAAATAGAACCAAACACATTGGAACATTGTTCACTGCGCTGACACGTTTCATTTAGTTTCAAATTTCCTGATCAAAGAAGAAAAGCATGTATGAAATATAAAAAAAAATCGGTAAAAATCTGGTTATCTGGCAAAATTGGTAGCTTGGGGAATCAAGACAAGATTTCAATTTCTTATGAATTATTTGAATTACTTAGAGGGGAAGTACAAACGAAAAACACCTAGTATACAAGACCTGTCCTTTTAACAGCATATTACGCCACCCAAAAAGAGATAACTTGTTCTTGCCAACTCAAAGACCATATGAATTTTTGTAATCTTTAAGGTACAATGTACATGTGAATATATTACAAAAGGAACCAGCTGCAGTTTTAAAAGGGCGTGAATTCAAAGTTGACTAAAAAATTTTGAATAACGTCAATAGTTTTTCATTTTTTCAGATGATACAATATAGAAGGCTTGAGCAGTGAGCGATCTTACCGGGACATACGAAAGACAAATGCCATTTTTATTAGTGCTGGGCAATTGACAATGTACATGACACTAGCTACAGCACATTGTATGATCATGTCTTACATGTAGGTTTGACATAGGAACGGAAATCGAACCTGAACCTTCCGATCACGAAGTGATCACCCTACTACCACTACCGTAGAAGGAAGATTTGAACAATTTATAGACTCAATTTTGTTTAAATTCAGTTTTCAACTATGACCACAACTCGGGGTTTTCATGTTATTGCCTGGCAAAAAAACAATTCTGTCTCAAATTAAGCTGAATATTTATAATTTTGATATATTTGAGCAAAATATTTCCCATATTTTATTCAACTGTGATGTATGCATGACCCCATTTACATGTCACTCAAAGGTTAAGGGTATAGATTGTATACTTGCATATTTAACAAATAATATTTGCGGATAAGACTTAAATGTGAAATTATTTTGAATAAATGCCTAAATTCAAAAAACAAACCCTTTTATATAACGCTTAAGTGATATTAACTTTAAATCATTATGATTGATTGATTGATTGCATATTGTTTAACGTCCCTCCCGAGAATTTTTCACTTATGTGGAGACGTCTCCGTATGCCAGACCTTTTTTCGGCACTTAGGGCAATTGAGCACTGAGAAATCTTTATTATGCTAACACTTGTCGCTGACACGGGGCCTTGGTTTTTAAGATCTCATCCGAAGGACTCGTAACTTTCACTTCAAAGTGACGAGTGCATGGCAAAGGAACAATTGCTATTTTATACCCATTTTTTTATCGACTTAGGTCAGTCGCGGCCGAGATACGAACTCACGACCTCCCGATCACGGAGCGAGTGCTCTACCGACTGAGCTACCTAGAACGGTCATTATGAATTAAGTTATACGCTAGGAATTTAGGGGGATCCCCTACTAGTCGTACCTATACATGTACACGTATCAAACCCCTATTTTTTTTTTTTTACAAATTCTATCGTGTATTAGAAGTACATATCAATGAGCCACATAGATCAATGTTCCAATATATTGAGTCGCTTTTAAAGGACATCAACTTTTTTATTTACCCTTTAAACATGTGTTTCCAAATCCTATATAACCAGGATTGCAAACACACTCGCCGATTTTTCCTGTTAACATACACCGCTTGGATACATCTTTACACTCCTTAGTCGATGTACACAAGTTTTCCGAGATGTCTGCTGTAAAAATAAATGAATTCAACTGTACTTGATTTATCTTTTTTCAAGAATGTAATTTTTGATTTTCAAAAAAATCGATAAAAGTTGAAATATTTTATGTAAATGAACAACAGTTAGTTGTGAAGATTTTCAGTGTGTAAAATTCTGTAAAATTGACTTTTGATTGATTGAATGTTGATTCTCGTACCTGTAAATTGAATTATCCATCGATTTATGAGTATATTTAAATTAAATTAACCTACACAAGAAGCATTCCGAATTATTAAGCGAACCATATCCTGGTCTACAAACACATCTTCCATCCTGACAAACAGAGCCAAAAGCTACAGAACACTGCTCATTTTGCTTGCACGTTTCATTCAGTTTTAAATTGCCTGAAAACAGTAAATGATACAACATATAATAATTGTGGATCATAAGACATTAATCGTAAAAAAATATTATAAGTAAAATCTTTAAAAGAAAAAAAAAACTTTCAAACAATGCTTAAGTATAAAGACTTTAAGGTGTTTCTACCCTCACAATTTCAATGGTTCAAAATACAAAACTGCACTTATTTTCATCTAAGATAATTATAATTTTCCAATTATTGCAAAAATATAGGGCACTGTATTATTTAAGAAGATAAACATAAATAAATAGAAGTGTATGTCAACATAAAAAAAATCGCACATTTTTTGTTTACAGTACATGTATTATAAAAAATATGTAAAAACTGGTGTAAATGCATTATTCTGATGCTTAATGTTCCTAAATGCTTATAAGATACTTTTGAATTGTAAATGTACAATAAAGCAAATGCCTGAATGAAGACACCTTAGGAGGAGTTATTGCCCTTGTAAACATTTTTCAAAGATTGAATTATTGATTAAATAAAGAAAATATGCATTTTTTAAATTCTTTTACTTAACAATATATGTCATTACATCTATTATAAAGCATTCTTCCAAAAGATATTGTTCTATTAGGTATGAATTTAAACTAATTATTACAGTCTTTGCAAAAACCTATGACATCATAGGAGCGTGGAATTACGTTAAATCATAATGTATAAATTCACCCATTTAAGATGAAAGAAACTTTTCGTACAATAGGTTTTCGATACATTCTGTCATGTATTTGAAGTGCATGACAATGATTCACATTGATCAATATATTCATATATTGAAAACCCTTTTCAGGGACATCAACTTTTCTATTTAGTATAAACAAATAGATGCTATTATTTACCCTTTAAACACGTGTTTCCGAATCCTATATACCCGGGATTGCAAACACACTCGCCGATTTGTCCTGTTAACTTACACGTCTTAGATACATCTTTACACACCTTTGTCGATGTACATAAATCTTCCGAGATGTCTGCTGCAAAAAGAAATGAATTCAACTGAACATGATCAATTTATCACTATATATGTAACTTGATTTTCAAAAATAAAAAAAAATCTATATCATTAAAAATATTCCATCTAAAAAACAACAATTAATTGTACAGATATTCAGTGTGTTAAATTTTGTAACATTGATTTTTTGATTGATTGTTGTCTAAGTAAATAATTTATCATTAAATTATTTGTCGATTAAAATTTACCTACACAAAAAGCATTCCGTATCATTAAATGGAGAATATCCTGGTCTACAAACACATGTACCATCCAGACAAACAGAACCAAAAACTACAGAACACTGTTCATTTCGCTTGCACTTTTCATTCAATTTTAAATTTCCTGAAAATAGTATTTGTTCCAAAACGTTTATAAATATTATATATATGAAAACATTCTGATAAAATCAGTTCCTAGTGTAACATTAATATATCAGGGGAAATGTATTAAATTTTGTGAGTACTTACTTTTGTTACAATACAGTACTTTAAATATTTCTACATGTTAATTTTTTTTATTATTATTGTTTTACTCATTGATTGCCCCTCTTTTGCCAAATGCCTGGGCGCATGTTGATTTCCAAAACACGACTGAATAGGCCCTTGCATGCAAAACAAAATACCAAACAAATAAACAAACAAAATCATAATCAAGTCCATGGAATGGATCTATTCATATATATTTTTACCCCTTAAACATTCGCTTCCGAATCCTAAATACCCAGGTCTGCACACGCAGACTCCAATAAGCCCCGTCAATAAGCATGTCTTTGTTTGGTCTTCACAATCCATATCTATCGTACATAAATCTGCTAAAAGAAATATATAACACATGAATAACGCTCACCTAAAGAAACATTTACTCTGACATATTTCAAAAAAAAAAAATCTTACATGAATTTTTCACTATCTATTGAAAAGAAAAAGATAAGAATGGTTGTTGTGCCGCAAAAGTAACGTCCAGGGGAAAATGTTATACCGCGTTTTAATAATTACGGCAGTTGGATGTATTAATATTATGATCTCAATAATCTGATAAAAAAAGTTAAAGATTCTTCCCGCTGTACACATGCACGCATTAAATTTGATCCCGGACAATTGCTTTGCTTTACCCTTTACAAGAAAACTAAATTCCAACAGTAGAGTTATGATTGTATTTAAATGAAATATTACTAAGAGTTTCTAGCTTAAAATTCCATAGATACAATGCAAATTGGAAATGAAACAAAAACATGTATGAACTTCTAAAACGACAGAGGTGGATCAAGTGTCATGGGTAAGCAAGCATCCCCCGTCAACCGGTCATACCCCATACCCACCTTGTGGTCCTTGATATGAGTGGGTACACGGAAACTCCGTGGAAAATTCAATATGAAAATAATGGCCCAACAATTGGAAAAATAAGCGTCATGCGACGAATAGATTGTGTACTGACAATGTTATGGTAATTGTCTGTAAAATTTCCAAAATGCTTTTGCGTACATAACCAAATGGAAGACATAAATATGCACGTAATCATGGTTTATTGCTTATATATAAGGGAAATGACGATAGAAAAGTTGAAGTAATCATGTTTGTTACAACTCAATGTTATTCCATGTAGGTTACTATTCACGTCTTTTGCTGGTATCCAAATATGAAACAGATGCTTCAGACTTCGTGGTTTCTTTTCATTTTGTGTTTACAGGAATATCTCGAGATAATATACAAGAATGTAAAAATGGTAGTATATATTGTTATTGATAAAAGTTCGCTTTTATATCTGAATGTCGAGTTGAAGACAACAGTAACTTATTTCTTCTCATGCATCAGTTTTGTAAAAAATAAATTATCTCTCATATGATCACAAAAATAGATCTGCAAATAACAGGGTGCAATTGGTACTGATGGAAAATGCTATAGATTCTTTTGAATAGAAACTCATGCTATAATCTGCTTCACATATATTTCAGTATAGTTAATTTATATGTAGGGAATGTCTTTTTTTTAAGAATGGACGTTGATTTGTACATTTCTGCAGGATGTAAGGTTAAACAAATATCTGGTGCTGAAATCCATGTAAATCTTTTGATTAACTGTCCACTCGCAAATTATTCGACTTGATTTGAAGCTGAAGAGCCATCTTGCAAGAATACGTACTCTCGAAAATAAAGAAACTACAGTATCACGATTGATTTAATAATTTTTGAAGGGGCCAAATTTAAAACAACCCCATTGAAACTCCTTTTTCCGAAATTTAAATAATAGGTACATACTGGATTGTCTCAGGTTATATGAAAACAATGAACACAAGAAAATGTGTCGTGACTTGGGATAAAAACCTTACCTTCTCTTTTGCAAGTAATATCCATTGTTGTCTCTTCTACATTATCATAGAAACAGCTTGTAAACGTCGACGTCCATTCCTTGTCTGAACGATTCAAATTAATATTTATTGTTGTCAGTTGGTGCCTTTTCCCCCTTTTCAGGTTATTGATTTTTATATGGCATTTAATGGGACATTCACCCATTCCTAAAAAAAATTGTAGGCATTAAAAAACTGTCTAAAAGCAAAAATACTGTGTTGTTTAAGTAAACGAGTTATTTCACTTATTAAAGAAGACCATTCATAGCATAAATAAAAAATATTAAACATAAATTGTTGTGCTTTCTTAACTTATCATCCTACAAATGAAAACTTTTTTAAAGAAACTTATCAATTTGACATCTAAAGAAAATTGAAGAAGTTTAATTAGCACATGTACAGGTACGTATTGAATTCACATATAAAGTTTGGTGATTGCTTTGTTTGTAAATGGTTTCCTGAGTTACACTTGTAGTATTTTTATTACATCTACTAATAATTTTCCTTATTTTATTAGCTACGGAAACGGTACCGTCTCTATACTTGTGTTCAATAATTGTTTATCTTTTTACTCATTTGTCTTACCAACATGCAGTGTATAATCTTTTATGACGTTTTATTTTCATTTATGTTCTACTGTGTCAGGATATTTCATGTAATTTGAAATGTCTTTATTGTATGCTGAATTTTATTGCCATAACTTATGGCGACTCAAAAGAAATATCGATATGATAAAGATTGATTTAATCATGAGAATTAAAGGTATTGATGTAGTTGGCTCAACACACACTATAAATTATAAACATAATAGTTAAATTGATGTAAATATGTCTGTGGCAATGTTTGCAAAATATTGTTCCCAATAATACTGTATCTTCAAGGGCGCGGGAATTCTAATGAAACGTCTAATCTTCACATATTAAAGAAGACTTGGGGGAGGGAAATGATCAGTTGAATTGTCCTCAGTTAAGCAAATACCAATTCTAATCAAATCATTCTAATTAGTAAGATATGAATCTACTAGGATATGCATTTCTAGTTATAAGTTATTTTTTTCTTATTGATACATTAAAAAAATGAAGTAAAATTTATGTGCAAGCAAAGTCTACATAATAATTATTGCTTAATTAAAATAATATAAATGTAAAGACAGTTGCCATCCGATCTTCCCTGTGTTTCAATATCCCAATAAAACATTTATTATAAGTTCCATTCGCTGATAAAGCAAAAATAGAAAGTACACGTATTAAAAGTGACACTGGCTATGTTCCTTGTGAATATTTGTTCTTGTACCAATCTGCGGTATAGCATAATTAGGATATGTCACATGGACGCTAATCTCCACAGTCTCGAAACCCACAGCTCCACTACCATACTCAAAAAAAAAAAATAAAAAAAGCAGTGTACCATGAAAGAATATATATTACGAATAAAGTGTAACAATCAATACATCAGATAGTTCTTCTTATTGCTTAAAGGGATAAAAAAAAATGTGACTTAAGCCAATCTGTGAAAGTTCAGTCACAAAGTTAAACGGGGAAAAATGTGGTGTCATCTACATAATATATATTTGACAGAAATACAGAGATTTAATTTATCCAATTATGAGCATTCTTTTCTATTTTGAGAATATATTAGATGTTTACTGTACTCAGGTTTTCGAAAAAAGCTGGATGAGGGGCACAAAGATATTCTTGCCTCCCCCTTTTCAAAAGTTGTGATGGTTACAAAAAACCCTGTGAATCTAACTGTTGATATCTCTTCATCTCCCTTTTTTTTGATTTGATAAACTTTCCTTGAATTTCGAGAAAAGTAAAAATGCAGTAGAATTCCCGCCCCGCGAATTTAATTCGAAAGTACTATTTTCCGACTTCTTTCTCAAAACTATTTATATTACAATAATATTAATATAACTATTTGTTTATTTTCATATCGACAATACTATATTGATATTATACATATATCACATGGCTTCGAGGGTGACATACCAGAATATATGCCCCGAGGTGACAGGAAAGGCCTGGAGTGTTATGTCACCCGATGCCGAAGGCTTTCCTGTTACCGAGGGGCAAATATTCTGGTATAGTCACCCGAGAATCCATGTGGTATACGTTATGTGACATTTTTAAAATTTAAAGAAAATTTAAAATCATTCAAAATCGTTTAAATTAAATTCACACAAATAATCCAAAAATGCCTTCTTTCCGATAAGAAATACGCTGTGTTTTTTACTTTAATTTGCTTAGCAACCGACTTCATAAAACCTCGAACCCGAACTAAAATGCGTAACGTAAAAACATGTGAACGTTATCGAAAGGGTGACATAACTGTTTCCGTCGGGGGTGACATAACTGTTTCCGGCGTGACATTATACATATATCACATGGCTTCGAGGGTGACATACCAGAATATTTGCCCCGAGGTGACAGGAAAGCCCTGGAGTGTTATGTCACCCGATGCCGAAGGCAGAGGGTGACATAACACTCCAGGGCTTTCCTGTCAACGAGGGGCAAATATTCTGGTATAGTCGCCCGAGAAGCCATGTGGTATATGTTATATGACATTTTTAAAATTAAAAAAAAATTAAATCATTTAAAATCGTTGAAATTTTCACAAATAATCCAGAAATGCTTTCTTGACGTTAAGAATAACGCTCCGTTGTTTACATTTGCTTAGCAACCGACGTCATAACATCTCGAACCCGAGCAAAAATGCGTAACGTAAAAACACGCGAATGTGATCGAAATAGTGACATAACTCTTTCCGGTGAGGGTTAACATAACTGTTTCCGGCCGGACATAACTGTTTCCGGTGTGACTCGGCATTTTTCAGGGTTTATAGCGAAACTTATTACATTTGTGATATAATAGGAAAACGTATTCAAAAATGTTATATAACTGTTTCCAGTGTGACTTAGCATTTTTCAGGGTTTATAGCGAAACTTATTACATTTGTCATATAAAAAGAAAAATTAATCAAAAATGTTATATAATTAAGTATGTTGTTTTGTTTATATTTGAAAATAAATATAATTTTGAAGTCAATAAGACTTAAATAAAAAATAAATTAAATAAACAAAAGTAGTTGCCTTAAATTAAGTAAAAACCTCTAAATGCAATTCAAAATATTTGTATAAATAAGTAGTTATTACACTTTATATGTTGATAAGACGATAAAAATTAAAACATTACACGAAGTTAATAGCATAAAAAGTTTAGAGACCTTTAATCTCTCGTAACTAACCTATTCGTCTAGCGAGTTTGTAAGCATGCATTTTGGTGCTTAGAAACATTCTATAAATTCATTCAATAAATATTCTATAAATTTCTAGCGAAAACTCATCAAGGGTGTGGGGATGCCACAAATTTAAGACAACAGAAGAAGAACACACTTTAATGAGAATATTCAAGAAATTTTCTAAAGACAATTTGAATTATAAAATTACATGTGCTATATTATATTTAAAAAGCTGCAGCAAATATTTTATATGAATCTAGTTGTTTTACAATTTATATATCTAATATATATAAACGGCTCTTTCCCGTTTTTACCAAATCATGACGAGGAGCACGCAGCGGGTGTGACCGGTCAGCAGAGAATGCAAATCCCTCTATGGCACCTGATCCCACACCTGATGTTTTGAGGACCTTGTTAGCTCTGCTCCTATTTTTTGATTGTTTATTGGACTCTTAAATTTAAATGCTGTTCGTTGTATCCATATATTTCACCAAAAAAGAACAGTTACTTTATTCAAAAATTACAAATCCATGAACACAATTGAAAGAAGCATTTGAATTCAATAATTAAACAGTAGGGAAACTTTAGCTGCAATAATATAGCCCTCTCCGATTTTTTAATCTGATGTTTTCTGGAGAGGGCTGCATTCCTCAGCACCTCCGTAATGATGCAAAATATTTTTTTTTAAATACGGGCGACTGCAGGCAGAATAAATTGTTTTTACTATCAACTTACTTCTAATAAGACGAGATTTTTATTCACTGTCGACTACATAGTTACTTGTCGCTTCTACTCAGCCGCCATGACAGGTCACGCGTAACGTACGCTTGAAATTAAGAATAAATCAATAAAGCTGGTGTCGGTGTTTATAAGTGATTGTGAAGAATAGTATCAGTTGATAAATAAAACCATTCCGTGTGTTATTTTTGCGTAAACAGCGTCATTTAGACTTAAAATAAGGTATTTTCAAAGAAAGTCACTCCCTATAGATTCGTAATCTCTTTGGCTGTCCCAAAATAAAATCTGTCAAGGTCAGTAAACATGGCCGATAGATTTAAGTTGTGATGTTGACATACAAGAAAAATAAGCGATATATGGAATCTTCTGTATATTTTTAGATCGATTTATGTCTTGGATAACTACATTTTGAAAGTATGGGTAAGACATGTTAATTACATAGCCGTTTACTAACAATTTGAGCCGAAATCCGTGCGGGAGTGAATCACTCCCACTTTGCACCATTACGGAGATCCTAAGGAGTTAAAGCCCTCTCCCAAAACTCCAAACTCGATTTCTGCAAAACCATCTAAAGAGTACTGCCTCGCTGTATTTAAATATAAACCATTAACACTTTTTTACCGATATAAAAGGGTTCTTGCAAGTTTAATAAAATTAATGTACTATTCTAAATTTTAAGGCATTGACAGTTTTGAAAAAACGTAAATCCGTATTTTCTCTACAAATGTATGATAAATTTATGATAATGATTTTTTTTTTCACTGAATGATGAAAGAATCTATAGATTTTTTCTGAAAAGGTTTTGTTAAATTCAACATCAATATGCCAAATTCCTTCATTTATGCCTGATAACCAACCAAAAAATTCTAACGTACGATTTTAAATATGGTTAAATTGATATTAAGAAAATGTAAAGTAAATTAATATATATCAGTCTTTTTAAAATCTTCTTTGATTTATTGAAATTTAATACATGCATTATGACTAATCCGTAAATTGGTAAATAAAAATCTGAAATTCTTAGAGATTTTTGTAATTCAACTAACCATGACATTTATTTCACTTATATGATCGTGCACATTGCTTTAATATCAAAGAATTTTGAAACAAGAACTTCTCAAAAATTACTCTTCGCGTCATTTCTTCAAATCTACGTCCTGTTGGCTCCGTGATCGGATGGTCATGAGTTCGATTCTCGACCGTGACTGAGCTAAGTCGATAAAAACTAGTTAGCACCTGGTTCTTTGCCATTCGTTCGGCACTTTGAAGTCAAAGTTGTGAGTACTTCGGACGATACCCTAAAATCGAGGACCCGTGTCCCAATAGGCATTGGCACTGTAAAGATCCCTCACTTCTGAATGGTTCTGAGTGCCAAGTAAAGGTCAAAATTTAAAACCCTTAACCATGGTACTTCTCTTTATGTATATGAGTGCATATACGGGTGTTGCGATTTATTCTTAAAGTAATGTGTGAGAACTTTTTCCTTGGCAAAAAAATCGACATCAAGACTGTTATCTGAGCAAAATTGAGAGCCACTTAATACTAGAAAATAAAAATTAAATTGTAAATTAAAAAAAAAATATTAAATCATTTAATTTTGCCTTAAGTTTGTTTTGTAGATAAATATTTAATTTGTATTAATTATTTTATTTTTATCTAGTTCACAAAAACATGTAAAGTTGAAAAGTTTTTAAAGATGTAAACTGAAGTACATATATATAAAATCGTTTTGAAAAAAAAAATTGCAACATTGAACTGCTCCTTGTATATTTCGCTTTGATTAAAAAAATGAGTTCATTACTAATAATGATCGCTCAAGGAACTGTCACAACAAATTGTGATATAAATACTTGTATGCATAAAATACAAGAAAAATTATTTACAGACACGGAGAAAAGGTTAAAAAAGCAAGATACAAGTACACTTCAAGTATATTATAATGTGTAAGACATCAAAGTACCGTTCAACATTCAACCTAGACCAATGCCTTTTGGTAGAATCTACCAACTTTTAATAATTTTATTTTGTTGAAATTAAAACTTGTATTCGACTGATAAAAAATAATTGATTTAAAATTGGATGATATGGCTTACATTTATTGATTTTTCGCAGCTTGGATATATTTAACTAATTACCTGATTCAAAGACAGTTTTTGCCTTTGTTAATGTGAAGTAGCACCCGTCTCTCATTGCAAAATCGAAGGGTGTTTCCAGGCAAACCTCCCTGGAAAGAAAATACGCTTAACTGCATTATATAAAAATCATTTACCTAATTGTTGACAATTAGAAATAACATATAAATTTAAATTTTATAATTGAACAAGATAAAATATCAGGGAAGAAAAATTAAATAAAGCGAGCATATCAAGATAATCATCAAATCATTACAAATTATGATAGTTCAATTGGAGGCAAATTTGTCAAATGAGTAGAAATAATGAGAAAGATAATTTTATTTATTTTGTTAATGTTATTGACAGAATCAATTATGAAGTAACATGCATATATACTTGTATATTTTCAATTATAAGAGCTTGCATACACCCAGTCCACAAGTTGTTGAAATATAGGCAAGTTTTAAACCGTTTTTAATTACTTTTTCAGTACTTCTTTCACAATTGATAATTTTTGAAATGATTACAATTTCAATATTTTGAAAAAAAAAAATGTCACATATTTCAAATACTAGATCAAAAGCGTAAACCCTGGGCCCCAATCTCCAGGCGAAAAAAAATCTGTCAAGAGTTGGCTTAATTCAATATCAAATAAATTGTAGAAATCATCCCAATTAAATGGATAATACTGTCAGGTTTAAACATTGCAATTTAGAAAAAAATGTCTGTGAACTAATAAATATAATAAGAAAACATAATAACATAAAGGGCATTGCATTGGCACTGAAATAATTAGTAAGAATGCCTTTCCTTTTGTCACGAAATTTACCTCCGTTGATCATTCCATGAAAATAGCTTTAATTCTTATCAGAAAATACTTTAATATAACTGTGTCTATGGGACCCAGGATTTATTTATATTGTACAACATACTTAATATGCAATATTTTAGCTTCTGAACATTTCTTCAACCATTTTTGCATACATACCTATCAATATTGTATGCCAAAGAACCAAATTGAAAAATTACAGAAGTTAAGAACCCTGAAATTGGAAAAGAAATCTTTTAACATAAATCAACAAAATACATGTATATTATTCATTTTATTATAGTGGACAGCAAGGAAGTTTTAGTTGATCAGTCTCTTAATCTGTTTTCTTTGTTGTATTATGGTATTGCCAAAAAGACATGACTGTAGGATCAATCCTCCTATAAAAAATTACCCTCACTTTGCATTTCTAAGCCACTCTTACTTAATACTTCAATACTTTTTTTTTAAATTCCGGGGTTTTTAAATTATTTTAAATCATCTGAGATATTTCCTAGTACGTAGATGCAATGCATATTTTATCCTACAAGTGCAAATAAATCAAGTCAATTTTCTTCACAACATTACTCGAAATATATAGTACTTGATAATCAAGCAGAAGTATAATTTTAACCGAGAAATGTAAAAGACTGAGGGGTAATTAGCATGATATAACATTTTTTTTCTTAATGAAGATCTTACAAATAAACATGCTATATTTTCAAGATAGTCCCTTTCGTGGAATAGTTGTAGTTTTAGGGGTTTTTTTAAGTGGTAAAATAGTAAGCAAGCTATTCGGGCAGCATTTTATTTCCTTTGCATTTTATTTAAAAAATCTACTTATTTAGCTAAAGAATTGGAGCTCTCTGGTTGAGAAATTTCGGATAAACAATCCAGATAAATACAGATGAATCATCATAAATTAAATTATTCGATTAACAGCAATTCTTTATGTAATATTCCACTTCAACTACTTTAGGTGTTTTCCCAAACTTATTCGCTAGACATGTCATCAGTTAAATATTTACTGATAAGTCAATGTTATAGGGATTTCAACAGCCTCGTTTACAAAAAGGCATTTTTTTATTTTTTAGCGTTGTCATTTTGCTAGAAATTATAATCTAAAATTGGGTCGTATTTTGGCTGCTTTGTTTCATAAGTTGACTATAGAGAAAGTTCCGTCTACCTGTACAATACAAGAGCTCAAGGCGGGTATTATCGGTCAACAGGGGATGCTTATTCATCTTAGGCCATTTCCAGGGGTCTGTGTTTTATGCCCTTTTTAATATTTGAGTTGCGTATTGATTTTATGAGATCCAACACTTCATTATCTTTACTTTTTATTTACTGCTTGCATATGAAGCTTTCTGGTTTGTCTGTCGAAGTTCTCATCGAGAGCGCTTATAACTCTGCAGCTTATCCGGATCGTGACATGAAATAAGTATAAAGTCTGGTCTAGCAAAATTTTTACTGATTATTTGGACAAAAGCAAATCTATTTGTGCCTCAATAGCAATTATTTATGCTGCGTATAGCAATATTTGTTTTGGTGTGTTTTTTTCTTATCCTCATTTTCATTAAATACTGTATAAGTTGACACTTTAGCGAGACGCAAATTAAGCGGTGTGTCCTTAACAAGTCTACGTTTTCGTGAATGTTGTAGGATAACAACCAAGGTCGAGAAATGTTGTTTGAAAGATAAAAGACGAAGAGATATCCTTCATCATTCACGACAACAAAGACTTTATCTTTATTCTACTAAGAGCTTTATAATAAGGCTGATCGTTTCCCGTACAGAGAAACGAATTAGGTCACAATATATATCGATTACGCTGTTCCATTTAACACTAGTGGGTTTTGTTTCTTTTCCCGAGAATGGAAGACAGACGTTTTAAGCTTCCCTGCATTAACCTTTTTTTATATATTATGAAGGTCGGGTTTCAACAAGGCTTTTTTTTTAACCCATGATGAAGTTCAAATCATTTCCTTTAGTTTAGTCATGTAATGTTTCCTCTGTCATATTTTATAGTTTATTTGCAAAAGCAATCTATATTAGTCACGTGACCAAGGGGTATCTACAGAGTCCCTTTAAAAGCCTCTATGAGGGTTATGAAAATTTATTACATGTATGGAATTTTTTTTGTTGTATAAACCAAAGAAAGATTAACAATACGATATCATCAGGAAACATAGAATAGGGCTGAATGAACACAAAAGACAAACTGATGCATTCTTTTTCTAAATAGAACTGTAATTGTAGTTATAAAATTTAATGGAAATTATGTATGCTTTTACATATTTGCTATGTATAATAATATTAAAAGGTATGAAAAACAATCAGTTATATAAAAAAAAACAAAACCTTTGCTCAAATGATCAGTGACCTTATCTATACTTTTAAAAGCCAAAACAACTGCGACAAGAATTTGTTACAGACAGACACACAGACAGCTAGACAGACAGGCAGATACACAAGGGCCAAAAATATAATTCCTCTACCTCAGAGCAGGGATATAATAAATCTCTTTGATTAAATGTACATGTGTATCAGTCACTTTAAATGTTTGAATAAATTAATCACAGCTCAACAGATTGCAAAATTAGCAAATTAAAGTAATCAGTATGTAAGTGTTAAGTTGCATTGCGAAGTACAACCATATCTCAGAATAATGTTTCTGAAAATATGAGTAATCAATTATCAAAGTATGCTTTTGATTCAGAATGGAAAACCTGGTGAACTAGGATACATGTAAACATTATAACCCTCCGAGATTTTCCCGTTTACAAAATGTAAAAATGGTTGAGGGCACCATACTATTATTGTTAATTCCAATATTATCTAAACTTTTTTTTCTTGCAAAAAAATACACAGCAGGAGATGAGGAATGTTGAAAAAAATGAAAGTAAGTTTAAAATTGTTGGTTATACCATTTAATTTTTTGCAAAATACATGGGCCAACACAGCCTTATTGAAACCTTTCCTTATTTGTGTCATAAATTTATTTTATTTAAATGTACAACGACAAAATCAGGTTTCTCTTTGCTTTATTACTAAACCCAAAAACTGGAACAGTCCTGCTTAGCTACAAAAACCTATATTAGCCAGCTTCTTTATGCAATGTACAGTACAGTGTCTAGGCTTTGAAAGACGACACATCGATGCAGTCGAAACTAGTGCTAATTGTAACGGGGACCGTTACAGATGTTCCCCAAACGCTCCCCAACTCCCTTTTGGTGCCATATTCCCTGTAAGCTTCATTAAATAAGACAAACTCGATGCATTTGAGACTTTAATAACGTTTACCCAGAAGTGTACAAAGTTCATTCAAATTTTAGCATTGCACGCGTGTGCATGTGAATGCATGTGCGTAATGACCATATCATCTTGTCTACACAATCTATATATTTAAATATACTAAATATTTAAGTATTTAATCCAAAAGTATTAAAAAGATACGCTCATTCAAGTGTTTTTTTGATTTTGCTCATTTCACATGCACGCAAGTGCACACATGAGCATGGTAACCATATCTTCTTGTAGATGTCCGTTACATCTATCTATGTTCTAAATCTCACCCCGTTTGGTTGAAAACGAAGGGAGTTATAGCTGTTAAAGTTTCAGCCAATCAGATTGCAGCGCACGAACATGCACGTGTGTGCATGTGCATGGTGACCATATTTTCTTGTAGTAGTCCAGTATATCTATCTATGTTCCAAATCCCATCCTGTTTGGTTGAAAATCAAGGGAGTTATAGCTATTTAAAGTTTAAGCCAATCAGATTGCAGCGCACATGCATGCACGTGTTTTCATGATAATTGCTATATATCATGTTGTAGGATATACTAATGCATGGCTATTTTCAAAATTTCAAAGGATTTCGTCGAAAAACAAGAAAGATATTGAGACTTTAGTTTCAGCCAATCAGAACGAAGCGCACGTGCATGCGCGTGAGATCGTGCTATTTTGACCATGTCATATTGTCTATGCTTCTAATATATCCTTATATTATAAGTTTCAAAGCATTTCATCAAAAATTATAAAAGTTACGCCTATATCAATTAAATCGGTCATTTCACATGTTGCACGTGCACGCTCTTGCAAGCACGTGCGCGCAAAATGACCTTCGTTCCGCAAATCTACATAACATGTCTACTGACCCTAAAAACATTTCACCTTAGTCGGATGTATAGTTTACGAGATCATTCCCGGACAAAAAAGTACCCAGGAAGAAGAAGAAAAATAACTAGTGCTAATTGTAACGGGAACCGTTACAGATGTTCCCCAAACGCTCCCCAACTCCCTTTTGGTGCCATATTCCCTGTAAGCCTTATTAAATAAGACAACATCTTGTCTACACTGTTTTACTCATTTGCACGTGCACGCACGTGCATGATGACCATACCTTCTTGTAGGAGTCCATTATGTCTATCTATGTTCTTAATCCCATCTTGTTTGATTGAAAAACAAGGGAGTTATAGCCATTTAAAGTTTAAACCAATCAGATTGCAGCGCACGTGCATGCGCGTATTTTCATGAAAATTATTATATATCATATTGTAAGTCATCTTAAAGTATGCTTATGTTTTAAATTTCAAAGCATTTGTAAAAAAAACAGAAAAGATATTGAGATTTTTGTTTCAGCCAATCAGAGCAAAGCGCACGTGCACGCACGTGCATGCATGTGAATGGTGACCATACCATCCTGTAGGAGTCCTTTATGTCTATCTATGTTGTAAATCCCATGCTGTTTGCTTGAAAACTAAGGGAGTTATACTCATTTAAAGTTTCAGCCAATCAGATAGCAGCGCACGCGCATGCGCGTGATTTCATGAAAAATTTTATATATCATATTGTAGTACATCCTAATGCATGTCTATGTTATAAATTTCAAAGCATTTCATCATAAAACAAAAAAGATATTGAGATTTCTGTTTCAGCCAATCAGAGCAAAGCGCACGTGCATGCGCGTGAGTTCATGCAAATTTGACCATGTCATCTTATCTACACAACTTATATATCTTTATGTAATGAGTTTCTAAACATTTTATCAAGAAATATAAAAGTTACAACCATATTAAATATATCAGTCATTTTACTCATTGCACGCGCCCGCACGTGCATGCGAATGCGCGCAAAATGACCTTCGTTCGGCACATCTACACAACATGCCTACTAACCCTAAAAAGGTTTTAACTTAGTTTGGTGAACAGTTTCTGAGAACACTTCCGGACAAAAAAGTACCGGAGAAGAAATAAGAAGAAAAAAGAATAATAATAATAATAATAATAATAAGAAACAGAGTAAAAACAATATGTTCCCCAACTTCGTTTGGGGAACATAATAATAATAATAATAACTAGAGCAAAGCTCGTTGCAAAGCAACGAGTGGGTCTTCCTTCCTAGCGATAAGCAAAAGATTAAATGTTTCTGTCTAGACTGTCAACTTTGCTAACATTCTCTTTTTCGATTTGTCTCAAAAACCCTTATTTGAATTCTTTAATTTGGTGTGAGCATGAGGTCTAAAGGGTACTCTCTCTAACAGCATTCTTGAAATCGTATCCACAACAGTTTAACTTCCAATATTATGACTTTTGATATCGGATATATCATGTTTGTTGCAATTATGTTTGTGAAACGTGTCATACTACAGAAACATAAGTGTTTTGCTACATTACCATCTTAAAAATGGCTTTAAAATCATTTAATATACAATATAACTAGGTAAATAAAATAAACAAATTATATAATAATTCAAAAAATCCAAATGTATTTATAATAATGATGAACAATCTTCATTAGTTGCAATCAGTAAGTAGAACAATACTTTTATAATAAACGCACAGAAATGTGTTGTGTATGTTTCGAATTTGAAGCTTTCCACTAGCAACTGGTGGTACCTCAATAGGAGTGTAAAATTCTCTGAAAGGTATATTGTGAACATATTACATATGGCTGTGTATTTTTTTTTTAGCGGCTTTGGCAGAATGCAGCAATCACTAAATCAAGTACAAAGCTAAAAGTCTTGTACATAAACATAAATAAGAATATCTACGCTTACTTATTCAAAAGTCAATTTCCACCAAATATTGTACAAGCTAAAAATAATACATTTACAGCATTAAAGAAACAAATCTCTTTGAAGGTATTGCCCTGCATAAGAACAATTTGAATCCCCTACACTAAGGATGCTCTGTGCCAAGTTTCACTTTGGTTCTGGAAAATGATATTGTGAAATTTTAGACAATTATGATAATGGATAAAATTATGTTTTTAAAAAATTTACTGGTTCCTTTAGCTCAGATGGGCTAATAAGTATGCAACAGGCACAGTTTTGGAGTTGACATTGAAATGCGACTGGACATCTCTTCAATCTTGTTTTAGAAAACTACATGTACATGCCCTATGTACTGAATTCCTTGGAATCATACACATGTTTATGCCTTTGATTAGTTGTGTGTGCCAAAATAACATTTTTTTTTACATTATACTGTAAAAAATACACATACATGTATTACAAGATCTTATATTCCTGCTGAAGACAGAGGATCTATCTTAATCATTAGAATAAGTAAGTCTAAACTTTGAAAGGGAAGACCTTAATAAAGAGGTCAACATGCTACACAAACAAAATATTATTATATTTAAAAATAACATTTATTCCAATGTAATTACTGGTACATGTATTTCTGTTACAAAAACTATTTCACTTGAAAAACTGAGAGCAATTGATATGTTCATATTTGTGGATTTATGTTGTCAAATTAAAATTTAAAAATGATACACAGTGTGTTTAAAAATTGTCTTCACAAACCAAAACTTGACTTATTTTCACTATGCTGTTTATTCCATGTCACATCCAAACAGATGATCTTCTGGCAAATCATGGTCATGCTTGGTATCAAAATTCAGTATTCAGATGAGTCACATCTATCCAAAAGAAATTGAAATTTTTTAATTTATAATTCTTTTACTAATAAAAAGTGCAATTCATGAGATTATAAATTAGATTATCAAATTGAGAGATAAGATATTGTCACATTTTCTGTGTATAATTTGTAAATTTTAATGTACTCTTTCATCAATTAAAAGAAGTTTACACCAATTAAGGCAGTCATTTATGCTATCCCCTAATAAGACAACATACAAGTGCAAAGTAATCATGCACTAGTGGGTTTAGGATAATGTGCTAGAGTATTTATGACAACATACTAGCACGAGGTGACAATGTGCTAGCATGTACGTCAGTGATAATATGCCAGCACACTGAATCCAACATGCAGTGAAGCTAACACTCAACAGATTGTTTAGAGTTGTGTTTGCATGATATTTTGTTTTGTGTAAACACAGCAGCGCGTTGTTTAAAGCTGCATTGGAGTGGCAGTCTGTTGAAATTAACATGCTAACACACTGCAACTTCACATCATTGGAACACCATAATTTTAAAACTCGCAAACCATTATCTTATGATTACTAACTAGGTAATTGCAACTGTAAATGCTGAATTCATGGTGACAATAATACCGGTAATTCACTGTATATCTGAGAACTGATCAGTTATAATAAGGCGTGTCCAGATAGGGCCACTTGCTAAAGCTCAATAGCACTTTCATAAAAGCGTGCCATCTTACCGACACAAAAGACGCCATTAGGCTATCACACAGCTCGCCATCACAACACTGATAAACACTTTCGCACTAACACAAGTTCGCACCACACGCTGTCACACTAACACACAACACACTGTCACGCTAATACAATTTCACACAACAAAATATCAGGCTAACACGAGTTCACACAACACTGACTATCATGCTAACACAAATTCACAAACACGCTGTCTCGCTAACACAAGTTCACACAACACGCTGTCTTGCTAACACAAGTTTTACACAACACGCAGTCTCGCTAATACGAGTTCATACAACACACTGTCTAGCTAACACAAGTACACGCAACACACTGTCACGCTTAGATGAATTCACACAACACACTGTCACGCTAACATGAGTTTACACAACACGCAGTCTCACTAACACGAGTTTACACAATACACTGTCACGCTAACACGAGTTTACACAATACACTGTCACGCTAACACAAAGTCACAAAACAGGCTGTCTCACTATTCACTAACACATGTTCGCACCAAATGCTGTTGCGATAACACACTGTCATCCTCATACCATTTCACACATCACACTGTCATTCTAATACCATTTCACACAAAACACTGTCAGGCTAACACGAGTTCACACAACACACTGTCACGCTAACACGAATTCACAAAACAGGCTGTCTCATATTCACTAACACAAGTTCGCACCAAACGCTGTTGCGATAACACACTGTCATCCTAATACCATTTCACACAACACACTGTCATCCTAATACCATTTCACACAACACACTGTCAGGCTAACACGAGTTCACACAACACACTGTCACGCTAACACAAATTCAAAAAACATGCAATATCGCTAACACGAGTTCACATAACACGCAGTCTGGCTAACACGAGTTCACACAATATGCAATCTCGCTAACACGAGTTCACACAACATACTATCTGTCTAACACCAGTTCACACGACAAATTTTCAGGATAACAAGTTCACACAACACACTGTCACGCTAACACGAATTCACACAACATGCTGTCTCGTTAATAAGAGTTCACACAACATGCTGTCTCGCTAACATCATCATGAGTTTACACAACACGCAGTCTCGCTAACATGAGTTTACACAACACGCAGTCTCACTAACACGAGTTTACACAACACGAAGTCTCGAGAATTCGAGTTCAATCAACACTCTGTCTAGCTAACACGAGTTTACACAACACACTGTCACACTTACACTTTATACACGATTTCACACAACACGCTGTCCCGCTAACACGAGTTTACGCAACATATCGTCAAGCTAACAAGAATTCACACAACCCACTGTCAGGCTAACACAATTAAGTTCACAAAACACACTGCCTTGCTAACACAAATTCATACAACACACTGTCTCGCTAACACAAGTTCACACAACACACTCACATTGCTGAGTTTAAAGTAAAGGTCTACCCTAATTTGAAGAGGTTTAACACTAACATATCTCTATATTAGTAAAGAGCTTCAAATTTAAGACAAAAACATTTATGCAGTAATGTTCCTTAACATGCATCTGGCATATAAAATGAATGAGACCTTAAAAACCTCACAGTACATGTTTACTTAGCTAAGTAAAGGTCTAAATTGATGCTATTCAACAATATATATCAACATCTCTAAGTATGTGAATGAGTGAAATTCTCAAATAAATATTATAAATCAAAGTATCAATAAGAAGCTGAACCTTACGTCGCAGGTTCCAATCCCATTGCTAAATGCTTTAGACAGGTTACTCCTATGAGACTGCATAAACCAAGATTCTGTGTCACGGTAGGTGTTAGCACAAAATGGATCTCATACTTCTTAAAGGCAATAAGTGCTGAGTACAAGTCTATATTTGCAGCTAATACCATCCCAAGTGGTGGCACCATGAAATGACTGAAAAATGTATGATTAAGGCAAATAAACAAACATTAAACCATTACAGCAGTCTTATCAAACAAAAAAGCAAACTTTCTATGATTACAATTTTTTTAAACAAATTTCTTTTGCAATTTAACTGAGCAATATTTGTCCTTTTTTTGTCAGTAAAGTATGATATTAAATAATTAAGACTTTTTGAGAACATCTATTTATAGCGAGTCCAGACAGCAGCACAAATTCCTGCCCATGATGCGAGCTCTTATGATAAGACCTTGGCAAAAGAAGATTGTGACTTGCACATTGCTCCACACAATTTTTCCGCAGTGTACTTTGGACCCACGGTGCTTAGCTTCTTTAACATGTTTAAGCTACATTCAAAATTCATTTCTATTTAATTTGAATTAGCTATCCTTACTCATGTTCACATTGAGCTAATGGGAATAATTTAATGAGCAGTGAATTCATTCGAATTAAACATTTGAATAAACTCTCACTGTGAACACTGAGCATTTATGCACCAAATGTCAAATGCGGCTTGACAAGCACAATCTAAATTAAAACTAAATAAGTATCTGCCCTTACCCTTACAGTCACACTGTCAATATATAATTAGTTGAATATATTCTGTAACATTAAGTGCAGTTTGAATTATAGAGTATGATCACTATGATAGTTAGTAGGACTGTTGAAATTACATCCTCAAATTTAAAAAAAATAAAATATAAAGCTGTGGGGATTTACAAGGTAAACAGAGAGCGTCTGAACTGTAAAACAGATAATATATCGGTGTGTCTGTGTATTTCTAATAACATCAATGTATGTCACTGTCATGTAATCAGAGTGTAAATTTTAAGTAATAAAAATATTCTAACCTTCATTCCAATGGTCCAAGCCAATCATACATTAAAATGTCGCCGTCAGCTCTTTCATCACTCGATACAATTATCACTGGGGAATCCGAAGCAGAGTCAAGAGTGTTCATCCTTGTTAATGTGACAGTCAGAATTTCCTCGTAAACAATTCACACAAGATTCTTAGAATATATGAATCGGGATAATTCTGCTTAGAATAATGTTCCAGAGAAGTGACAAAGTACTTCGTATCTGCAGATTAAATGAGTGTACATGTCTACAAACGGATTCTTTGTGAGAAAATGTTCAACTTCACAAATCATTCTATTTTCAGTTTGTAAACCATGGCAAACATGTGTCCGACGTCGACTCGAAGGGGCACATTAAAAACGGGATATACTAGAGACCTGATATTTACCTGACGTTTTAATTTTTAATTAAATGGTAATATTGAGTATTTTAAATTACTTATTTACAGACTTTATGACTTCGAGGCATATGCTATACAAAAATTCAATTGTTTGGAACATTTACAGACAAATTTGAATCAGGTCAAATCAGTGTTTAGTACATCGCGTCTTTAGTACCTTCCTATTTCCCACAATGCCGCGCGTTGTTTACAAACAAGCGCGAAAAAATCCTCTAAACTAGGTACTAATTATTGTTGTGTACATCATCACATTTTAAAATTATTTGAATAAAAAGAAAACAAAGAAACACCGAATCAAAACTATATCTTTTAGATGCATCAACTAAAAATGTGCACATGTATGCAGTAAAGGCTTGGCTGGCTATAGTAGACAACTTGTTCCTGAAAGGTTTCTCACATACATGTACTTGTTTTATAAAAAAATCAATTAAATATAGCTGGAAGTTTATTTCTTTTTATATCAAATGACAAGATTTTATAAGTTCGAAATTATTTCAGTCAAACTTTTTCATAATATACCAATATTTTTAGCTATCAGAAAAAAGCGTGTATGAGCTATTAACCCCTAATTATAGGGGCCAGCCCCTTTTCATTAATCAAATATGAAAGCTCTCGTAATTACCCACAACTTTTGTTATATATTTCTAACCAAATTATTCTCGGTTTAAAAGTTATTACACAAAAAGTAGCAAAAATTCAAAGAAAAAAATTACTGAAATTTGCCGTTTTATAGCTTCCAAACTTTAGGAAATCAGCTTATAATTTTATCGTTCTGCACATCTACAATGTATTGGCTACAAGTTCTCCAACTTTCGTGTAAATATCTTACGTCGTTCTTGAGATTTTTAGTGGAAACGAGACATCAAAATTATCAATTAAAGGGCAATAACTCACAATTAAAGGCATGCATCAAAAAATTGAAAACAGGTGTAAATAGGTTTAATTACAAGGTATCTAACCTGAAAGTTTCATAAAAATCAGTCCAAAGGTCTTTGAGAAATCGCCTGTCAAAAATCGAACGGGAAAAAAAAAATAAAATAATAATAAGAAACAGTAGAATAACAGTAGGGTCTTCCGAAGGAAGCGGAAGACCCTAATAATAATAATAAGAAACAGAGTAAAAACAATATGTTCCCCAACTTCGTTTGGGGAACATAATAAGTATTTCATTCTACAGTGAAATATTCATTTCAATTGCACACGTTTGATACGTGTTTCTGATCTGATAATGTTTTGATGACGTTCGTGATATATTGGAGAATAAAGTCCTCGGCATTTCTTTTATCTCTGCAATGACCGTCACCGTAGAATTCTTAATGATTCATATTATATGAATACACGTGCACTGTTTCTTTGGTAGATAATAGACTTGAGTACATGTTACATTTCAAAATTGAATCTTCACGTCCTATAGACGTTCTTCACATAAACATTTATATAAATTTTGTACTTCCTTAACATAAGTATGGGCTATATTTTTATTTGTCAGAGACATTTTATTGCCAAAATTAGGTAAAAGTGTTCTCTTCAGGGTCCATTTTTTTTATTTATAAATAAAAAATATATATATGTCCAGTGCAAACATTTTATCTAAATACAGAGAGAGTACTTACATTCGATATACCTTGTCCTTTCCATTTCCATATTAAAAAGGAAGGGTACAAAATACTTCCTGTTTTCAAACTCCTTATGTGTAACAAACATTGAGACGATTAAGATGAGATGCTTTTTAAATCGTGCCTCTTCTGACGTCCTTATCACTGATATTCAAACAATACGTTTTTAAATGACTATTTATAACAGCTGTCAAGTAGATTCCACTTCTTTCCGGTGTTTAAACCCTTTGAATCAATTGAATAGCATATTTTCATGTAATAAATAAATGAATTATAAAATATTTAATTGTTGCAATACTTATCCTACTTTTCTACCATATACCATGACGAAGAAAACCCTTGTTTCATTGTACGATTCAAGCAAAGTCTTCATTTCTCCGCAGGATATTACAACGAGAGAAAAAAGATTGATTTATTTAAAAGCAGGTCATATTTGAAAAAAAAATAGTGATGACTGATAAAGATGAAATTGAACATGTTGAAGGAAACATATACCCGGTACTAAATGAAAACAAATATAAATTATAAAAAAAATTCGATGAAATTATTGTTTGGCAGCCTTATTTTCTCATTGTATTTCAGATTAAAAGTTACAAAATTGTAGTACTTGAGAAGTTTTTCCCGTAAAACTTCATGTAGAATCGCTACAATGTAGCTTGTTGAGGTAGCTCTAATGGAGCCTTTGCTCAAGGTTATGAAGTAGGGTGTAGATCCTCTGGCGATGTAAGGATCAACTCATTACTCCAAGAATTCCATTGTGGGACGTGGAGACCTGTTCATCGGAAGAGACCGTATAAACCGAGATCCTGTTCTACAGAAGATGTTAGAATGAAAAGATCATCCACTGCTCCGAAGCCGGTAACGCGGAGTATAGGTCTAAATTGCAACCCTCCACTGGCAACTGGTGTGGTTTCAATACGAGTGAAAAATTCTAGGAGACGCCCAATAAAAAAAAACGATAATTGCTTCACTTTAAGGTACATTGATACTCTGATAAGAAGGATAACTCTTAATGACATAAATGTTTATTATTCCTTTATAAATTTGCCAAGTTGAAGTGTCTTTTTTTGTCCATTTTGCCCCGAAGCTATGTTATAATTGTTTGTATTTTACTTATGAAATATATTTCTTTTGGAAAATCATCAAGGTTCAAGCAACTTTTATATGAGAGAGCAGAGAGTTTATGAAATATAATTATTGTATATACATGTATAACAAGTTTCAAGAATTTGTGACCAATCCTTTTGTATTAATTATTATGATTAATTAATACAATAAAATATGTTCAAAACAAATAAACGGACATCTTAAATTCATAATACTAGATAGCACTCTTTACAACTACTACATTGTATTACACGTAAATGGTAGACAATGGACAAAGATGAGCTTTTTATGCATAAAGTCTATAAAAAAAGCGTCCTTATTATTTACAGAGATTCTAGAAATTGAGATGAACCAGAATTTTGAAAACAGATTCAAACTTCGTGCCTTGGATAATTAACTATTTTTGATATCCGTTTACTATTTCTATTATATGCAGCTTTTGAGTAAAACTGGTATGAGGGGTAGGTCAAGGTCATTATTCAAATCAGCATCAGGGAAATTATGTATAATCGGGGACAATAGATAGATTAAGTATAATGAAAAGAAGGGGATATATAATGGATTCGAGATTGGATTCACTGATTTAATGATCGTATTTTGGGCATTTGCTGTAGACAAAACCTCCGTTAAAAGAAAATCACTGGTTAAACTAAAGGTACTGTGAGCAATGAGCTCACTAAATGATACAACCCCTCCTCTCATATGAATATAACGAACGTGTCTATGTTTTGCTATAGGAAACCCAAATATGTATTGGATCAAAAGGTAAAATAAGAGGTGCACAATGTCAATGTGTTATCAAGATTCTCTGAAAGTATCAAAAAATTTCTTTCAGTAATATAAGGGGAGTTGTTAATAAGAGATGGGTACCAAAAAGCGTAACAGACGGACGGACATCCAAATTAATATATACCCTCCCGTCATCATGATATGTGCTGGGAGGCAGTTGAATCGTTATTTCTTTCAATATTTAATAAATAAATGTTTCTTAAGTTTGAATGAAAGGTAACACACATTATAAATTAAATAGATATACACTATTCTAAATGCAACGGTGACCATTCTAAAAAAAATTCTTTAATTTTTTTCAGTGAAAAATAATCACTTGTCTAGCTGATTCTCTGACGTCATAATAATTATCTTCAGATACAGAAACGTCAGATTCCATATATCGTCTCCCAGTATACAGATTGCTGTAGTCACTTTCATCTATTTCACGATTTATGTTTCCATGGGCGTGGTCATAATTTTCAACAATATCAGAATTTTCTTCCTTTTCATGCAGATGATTGTATACGTTATTATTTACGTCAATATTTTCCGGTGAGTTTTTTATATCTTTTTGGACGTTTCTGTTATTCTGTGAATCATCAGAATGAGCAAAAGGTGGCACGTTTACAACTTTTCTCTGAAAAAATATTTCTCTTTTTTAAAGTAATCAAATTAAATTTAAAGTGGTAACTGTACGGTTTACAAAATATAGATTGTGTTGATATCTTAAAAAAAAATAAAAGGTAACAGATTCTTAAAAAAAGTATCAGAAATCCAAAATATGAATTTTCTAAAGACAGGTTTGTGTTAATAATGCAGTAATCCAAACATGACAGTTAAAATAAATATTTGTTCACTCAATTTTCATTTAATAATACTCTGTTCAATTATTTCTGAGAATGTTTTACCAAAACACAATTATGATTTAATATTTTAACCCAATGCAAAAGACCAAAGTACCAGCAGAGAGGGTCAACTTGACTTTTACATAATGTGTATAATAGTGCATACATGTATTTCTTACCTCATTTATACGATGTTCGGTAAGATTGTTTTGAAGCACGTCTGTTTCAGTCTCATAAGTAGCATTATTAAACACTGCAGCCCTCGAATTGTCTCTATAAAACATCAAATATAGTTGAATATAAATATAAAGGAATGTGGTGTTAGAAATAATACGGTGGCATATTACTGCCCCCTAAATGCAAGATAAATTATGTTCACATGCAACATAGTTATGTAAATGCAACATATCTATGTCAACATGCAAGTTAATGATGTTCATAAGCAAGTTACCAATCTTATAAGAAACCATAATTTACATGTAATAATGGGTAAATTTACTTACTAACGCCCATATCTGACATTGCAGATGCAAAATACATCATAAATTATGTAGACATGCGATTTATTTATGTTAACATGCAAGATAAATATGTCATTATGCAATATGAATGTATCAACATGCCAGATACGTTTGTTGATATGCAACTTATTATCTTACATGATTACATAAATATCTTGTATGTTTAAATATAAATGGCATGTAAACATAAATAAGTTCAAGCATGTTAACATAAATAAACCTCATGTTGATATTAATATCTTGCATATTAACATATATAAGTCGCACGATGACATGAAAAGATCGCATATTGACATAATTAGTCGCAAGCCTAGATAATTATATTTCATATTACATTTGAGATGTCAGTTTCGTGCTTCAGTGCGGGATTCAACCCATATAAAAATCAGATTCTCTGAAAACAAGTTGTTACTTGCATGTCAATATTATTATCTTGCATCTCAACATGATTATTTTGTACGTTGACATATAATAATCTTGCATGTGAACATAATTTATCTTGCATATGGGGGGAGGGGTCAGAAATATGCCACCATAAAATGAAGATTTCAAACACAGTGTCAAAGTTGAATATAGTCACTGAAATATTTTATACTTGGTTTTCAATTTTCCATATCGAATATGTTGATAGATGTTCCCTACTACAACAGTAAGAACGATGCCTAAGATAAGGCCGCCAAAAACAGCTCCAATTGTCACACTGACAGTATTCTCTTCTGCAAAGAATAACACAAACTAATTAATTCATAATATGTTCATTGTAAGTCCTTTAAAACTTTGTAAACTTTATCAATGGACAGAAATATTTGATTTTACGTAAATACAGTTTCGATTCATTTCCTGTTTATTTATAACTTTGATTTTCAGAATTAAATATTTTTAAAAATATATAAATTATCAATTTCAGCCAACATAAGCAAAACATATAGGTCTCTAGAAATTGTTTTTCTTCAGATCAGACGTATTGTAGGTGTGATAATAGAATTTAGAATACCTTTTTGGTCTTGGATAATTGCTTGTAGATTGCCATCTGAGTGCGCTGAAATTATCTAGATATCTTAGAATTATACTCGTAATATTTTGCGACATTAAATAAATACGAGAGAGCCCTGTAAGCACAAAGGCGTTCTTCCTTTTGGCGGAACCTTGACATGGCTCTACAAATTTGTATTAAATACATCTGAATTACAAATCATTTTGGTATAATTGGGAAAAGTGTGTTTTTCTACTATCATTCCCTTTCATTATACAGTATTTTGAACATTGCCTATCTAGGTGTACTGATTTTCATTCTTAACTAATAAAATAACATAAGAAAGGTTGATTTATTTTTATTACATATTGTTTTCCTACCATTCGAGAATGTTTCACTCAACAGATAAACAAATATAATCAATGTCTATATAAGATATATACAATTGATTAAGATAACTTACTTTGAAAACATTCTGAATATTGTCGAACATATCCAGGCCTGCAAACACATGTGCCATTCAAACAAACAGAACCAAATGCCACAGAACACTGCTCATCTCGCTGGCATGTTTCGTTTAGTTTCAAGTTCCCTTATTAGCAATAATTATGTTATTTCATTTAATTTGAACTCATTGATGCTTTTTTCTAACACTGTGTACAAATAGTCAAAAATGTTTTGAACATATCCCTTTTTCCAGAGTTTGAAAGAAAATGGACAGATATTAACTGTATAGATATATCTTTGTGCGTTGCTTGTACTCACCCTGTAAACATTTATTTTCGAATCCTATGTACCCAGGTTTACATATACAGATTCCAATTTGTCCTGTTAATAAACACGTCTTGGAATCCTCTGTACAATTCTGTGTTAATGTACACAGATCTGTCGACATATCTACTGCAATGAAAAAGGCTATTTGAAATATGTTGCATACGAGTAAAGACTGTTCAAAAATTTATTAGGATATTCTCTTTATTCTCCTTTATAATCTACGATCTTTTTTGTAAGAATTAATCTGTTCAACGAGCTTGTACAATGATTGACAGCAACTTTTTTGTACAATGAAAATCTGTGACAATCAAGTACTGAATGCAGAGTTACCAGATTAACGTCAGCTGAATTAAAAGTGGAGAAGCTTTAGCTTACATGAGTTAAATTTTGCATAACAATGAAGAAAAACTTCCGTAACTGTAAAAATATTACTTCCGGTTTAAGCACCAGACTTCAATTGTGTAGAATTTAAACAAAAATGAATCTTTGCGTACAAGAAATTATATATATTATTGTATTTTCGTAACTTTTATTTTCATATACGTATAAATTCACATTTAATTTTTTTCATGTAATCTGGGAACACCCTTGACCCGAAGTCTATAATTTGGACAAATTTGAAACTTCCCTATGCTGATATGATTACATGAAGATGTTGATAAGACATAATGGCCTTCCTCAAGTTCGTTTCTTTTAAGAGATAAGGGTCTAAAATTTTTATTTAAAACCTTGAATACATATTACGGCTCAAGTTTTTTTTCGTCGCGAAGGTCTGAACAAAACTAAAATCTGCCCTGTCTGAACATCTTTGTATTTTGACATGACAATCATGTATGAGTCTCCTTCTTGGGAAAGTTTTTAATGAATATTCGAACACATATTCTCAAGTAAAAAAAATAGCACATTTTGGTCAGCTTACACCAAATGCAATCTACACTTCGCTAGGAAGCTATCGTTTGTTCCATTTTCTGGTCTATGTTTTCCAGACTCAAAACATTACCTTTCTTATTACTTTGTGTTAAGATTTATTGAATTTTCAAAAAAAATGTTCAAATGGTACTGACAATACATGTTTATTGTAGTAATTTACTTCATGAAATATGAAGACAAAAATAGTAACCGGTGTAATTAAAAAAGTTCATTAGAACAATAGGGATATCAGCACATTTTGATCAGAATAAACATAGGTTTTTAAATATCAAAAACTTGATCGGATACCATAACGGAGTAAGAATCCCGTCGACCGGTCACATCTGCCGTGTGATCATACATTTTACAAAGTTAACTAAATAATCTGAAATATATTTCCGCGAAGATTAAGAAAAATTAGAATTAGCTAAAATCAATGAGTGTTGATAAAGTCCTGTCAAAATTTCTTTTAGATGCTTAATTAAATGTTCATACTTACATATTTCTGAGTTTGTTTTGCAAATAATTTCCAAAGTTCGCTTTTCTTTATATGAGAATCTGCATTCCCTTTCGATCCTCTTGAAATCATCCATAAAGCCCTTGATACTTAAAGCTATAAATGCCAATTGATATTTGGTTTCAGAACTCCATCTTGATTCTCTTTCTTCTAAATTGTTGATTTTTACGAGACATTGTCTAGGGCAGGAACTTGTGTCTGCAAAATTAAGAAAACATTATTAAAATAGACATTATGGTAAAACCGTATATGCAGAATTATTTAGCGAGGATTTCATTTTGGCATTATTATCGAGGGTACTGAAATTGAATATTGCTAAAAAAAATGTGTTTATCTGTATTTATTAATCTCCTTTAGTGAGCATCTTACAATCGTGTAAATTATCTCGCTAAAAAATAAAATACCACTTTTTGAGGACAAACCGCTAAATTTTAGTCTTGCTTAAATTTCCACTAATACGGCACCTCATTCTACATATACTATAAGATGTCTGATGTAGAAAGACATTTATAATAACACTCTTCAGTCTTGCAAGGTCAAATGATTGGTTGAGTACTTTATGTAACTAATTGTTGTCTTGTCTTATTTTTTTTTAACCTTTTGCACTTCCAAGCAATTTTGTATCGATATTAAGTTGAAAATGCAAATGCAAAAGATATTAGAATAATGTGTTTTGATTTAATCTTGTACGAATGTAATACTGTCATACCTAAATGTTACTCACTAATGTATGATACTGAGCTTTCTACTGTTTTACAGTTTCGTATAAACAATCCAGTTTATCTTAAAAGGAAAGCTTGAGGCACGATTCTTTTCATACATGTATCGGTAGAGCGCTCCCTCCGTGATCGGGAGGTCGTGAGTTCGTATCTCGGCTGCGACTGACCTGCTCGATAAAATAGGTAGCAACTGTTCCTTCCCCATGCGCTCGGCACTTTGAAGAGAAAATTGCAGGTCCTTCGGATGAAACCTTAAAAACCAAGGCCCCATGTCAGCGGCAGGCGTTGGCACGATAAAGATCCCTCGCTGCCCAATGGCCCTGAGTGCCGAGTAAAGTTCAAAATTTGAAACTCTTCACCGGCATACGGTGACGTCTCCATATGAGTGAAACATTCTCGAGAGGGACGTTAAACAATATACAATCAATCAATCAATGTATTTAAAAATTAATGAATTTTTAACAGAATCAAAAAGACAATATCACAAAGTGATGGTATCAGTGAGATTAAATTTGACCGTGTTATATTAGAGGAAAGGTCAGTCTAAGGTCAACACCTTTTCCCTGAACATTACAAATAAAAAGAAATACTATTGCCAATCATGTGATCCCTACTTCCATTTCAAAAGATTGAATGCTTTTCTTTTTGCATAAAAAATAAACTACCACATAGAGCCTATAACATGACATTACCAAAGTGACATAAATAATTTAACTAAAATGGATATTGGCCAATCCGATTTTTTTCTATTTTTCTTAAAATTTGAGGATATATTAGCCATTTTCATATGCTTCTTATATTTGAATTGTGCTTATTTCACATATGGTACAGTTGACACAAAAAGATACAAATTGATAAAAATACAAAAAAAAAATTATCGTTTACTAATAAGGGAGAAAAAAACCTTTTTTTTTTTTTTTTTTTTTACACATTTCTGGCTCAAATCTGTACTTAGATTCGAAGCTTTACAAGCTAATATAGATATTTTTTGTATTGAAAATAATATTTATTTGATATATTTTGAAACTTTAGTGTAATTTAACTTACATTTGAATTTTTTTAAGTCCTTCATTATGTAAAAAAAATACAACTACATTCATTGTTATATAACAATTTTGAGAGGCAGAAAAGAAGATATTTTCATACACCAACATCCCGCCAAAAATACAGTCCATGTTAGTTTTCAAATGCAGTTTACCATTTCCATTCAAAGTTGTATAATTGTAATGAGTAATGAAAAATATGGTCTTTTAAATCTCGTACTCCTAAATACATGTATATTAGATATATGAATAAATATTCAATGAAACCTTTATCTAATCAAAAACCTGAGAAAAATCCTACCTTAATACATATGCTACTGAAAAGATTAATTACAGTGGTGCAATTAAATATTAATAAATATTAACTTAGAAAATCAGTCTAAAATTTATCTGAGACGTTTGAGTGATTTCTGTAGCAACGTTTAAACTTTTTAGTCCTTTGACAGCAAACAATAAGATTTGCCTATTTAAATTAAGCCCCTATCTCTCTTCTACCAACAAAAAATGTTTATTTCTCCCTAAAATAACATTGGACCATGGTCTTAACACCTCAAAAATATCATTTGTTTTAAGTTTCAAACAAGCATGTAGATTGACTTGTGAATAAAACATCAATTGACTTGTGAATAAAACATAATTACAGACACAAATAACAATTTTTTAAAGTACTGAGATAGACTAAAAGTACTCTGTCATACCTTTTTCCTTTTTAGTATTATTGAAATATTTTCATCCTAACTACTTTTTTATTGTAATCCTTTTCGAAAAAGCAAATATTACAATGATATTTTCTTTTTACAATAAACTCAATACTTTTCTGAATGTTTAAAATATGATAATGCAATATAGGACAAATTTGAGAAAATTCAGTATGTTAAAAAACGAATATATTGAACAAAGATGCAATTTTGTAGCATTTACCTACCTTCTTTAAACCACTGTTTAGCTTCTGCCAATGTAAAACTGCATCCTTTATCTCCCAATGCAAAAGCAAAAGACTTTTCAAGGCATACCTCACTAAAAGGTAGGAAAAACATGCCATTTTTGAACATTATTTTATATGAAGCTGATTTAATCGTCAATTCAAATTGTGTTTTTTTTTTTTTTTTGTTATTAAAAACAAAAAAAACGCACATTTTAACATTAAAAATCTTATATTTATCAATTTTATATCGAATTTCATTCAGAATTTCATTCACAGTTTCATAAAATTAATAAATGACATCCAAATGCTCAAAAATGAGGACATTGATATTGTTAATGGCTGTGTTATAATATTGATACACGACGACTACAATGAAAAAATAATTCATAGTAAGATAAAAAATACTTTTGAAGAACACGTAGGGCAAGTAAACTTAGACGACCCACTTTTGAATAAAGTTCTACATCTCAACGGTGATTCCAGAGCTTTCTTATCCACACGGCGAGTGTGACCAGTCAGCTGGGCATGCTTACTCCATGACCTGATTCCATATCTGATGTTTTGGAGGTCCGCGTTTGCTCTGCTCCTATTTTGTATTCTTTATAGATTTTTGAGCTTGAGTGCTGTTCATTCTTTCCATGTATTTCATTACTACATAAAGTTCACTTTCTACTTATTCTTTTTGAGTCGGGAGAGTGGACGAAAATATTTTATAAAAGATGGATTAGTGCAATTTTATGATTAAACATGTCTTGCATACATACCTGCTTAGGTTGTATGCAGAATACCCATAATGAAAAATCAGAGAGGTTAGCAACCCTGAAATTTAATACATGTTCTCAAAAAATTATTTTACATTGTTTGCTTTATGGAAGAAGATAATACGTCAGTTTGCTTGTGGCACCGGCTATCAAACCTTTGGCGCTTAAAGCTCTCACTAATATTTGTAAATGTACCCAAATTAAATATCACAGTGCACCTCTAGTAAAACATAAATCTATATTTGATAATTGCAACAACAACAAGCTAATTCAGAGAATTTGTGACCCCCGCTTAGGGAAAAAGTAAACCATGCGCAGTTCGGGGGGAGGGGGTGGGGGGTGGGTCGGATCCCCTTGACTGAATTTGTAGTATTATTAAATGTATACATGTATACTAAAGCAAATAAAATTTGCCAATATGGATAATTTATGAAGATTTGATTGCTTATTCTGTATTATGTGTATAGAAGATTCTTTTTATATAAAGACATATCTATAGACTACGGAATTGCTTTTAACTGACATAAATTATATGCAAAGACGAAGTCACATACATATATATTTTCATGTTCGATCTTGTCAAAATTTTACATAATGCACGGTGTCTAATTAAACCTTTAACAAACAGTTTTAATAGCTGTAAAAGAATATAAAGTCCATCAAGAACCTGTTTTATACGTAATAACTCTCCTCATGCCCCCGTGCTAAAAATAGCGACATGTAATACAATAAATACTAATAAAACAAACGGGACGGGACACTTTGAGAGGGCTAAGAAAGGTCCTAGGGTGTTTTGATATACAACAACATTGCATAAGCTCAAAATCTTCTTGAAATATCGCCCGGAAAGGATAGGGTTTCATACAGACAGAATGTATCAATTAACGACCTTGAACTTTGTCCTTTTGACCTCAAAATCAATAGGGGTCTTCCTTGGGCCACAAGGAGTTGTTTTGTAAAATTTCATTGCAAAAGCTCAAAGGGTTCTCGGGATTTCGCGAGGAAAAAAGTGTTACAACAGACAAAATTTGCAAATTTGTGACCTTGACCTTTGACCTTTTGACCTCAATATCAATAGGTTTCCTCTCTAGTCCATAGGGAGTTGATATGCTAAATTTCATTGCGAAAGCTCAAAGGGATCTCGATATATCGTGTGAAAACGAAAGCGTTACAGACAGACAGAATGACGGACGGACGGACGGACAGACGGATGGACAAACCCAAATTAACATCCCTCACTTTTCAAGTGGGGGACAAAAATTAAGACATTATATAAAATAATCTTGTTAGCTATTGCACAACAACGTACTACATATTATAATAAATATCTAAAATGTCTAAACATATTACTTCTATATCTGTTAAATGATAATTAGTGGAACTTAGTTATAGAGCATAAGTTACTTTAAATATCTACATTACTTTTCAAAAAGTCAAAGAATTAGAATGGCCTAAATGGGGTATTTTTGGTATTAAGTTTAGAGAACCAAAGATTATTCAATTTGTTCCTCTACTTAAAAATAGGATTTTTCTTTTATTTAATTTCATATCACAATGACATCAATACGTTTCAAAATAATCACAACAAAAAAAATACCGTTTATACAAATAATAAAAGATAAAGTTTAAAGACATTTTAAGTACAAAAATGTGAGTTTTTCAAGAAAAATATTACGGGAAAATATTATTTGAACGTAAATAACAAATATATGTATTAGTATCATGTATATCAGGGGGATGGAGTTTTATTTTTTTTAAATAAACTTGTTTTATGCTTTTTCTTTAGTACGTCTATTTTATGTTAATACATGTGAACAGTTTAAATTATGATTATGATGCAATTACTGTAATTATTATTTATAAAATCATATTAAACATAATCATGAAATGGACACTATTCCTTATTAACTATATAAATTACATCATACATTATGTAACTTCCTTAAACTGTACGGATGTAGCAGAAAAAAATCAGAATTTCTGATTTTCTTAACATATTTTACAAATGTATTTGCAATATGACAGTGTCATCTCAAATCTCTGTAGTTATACTTGCATTTCCTTAATCCACCTGGCAATTTTGTCAAAACATAAGATCAAGTCAAAATATTTATCTATAAGCAGAAATAAATATATTTACTCACACTCAATAACATGCTTCCATTTTGTCATTTTCTCTCAAAATAAAACAACTTCCTTGTGTATAATTCCCTATATATGTATATAATTGTGGATTAAGTTAAGTATGCCACTTTAAATATAGAGTACTTGTCCTGTTATTAAGGTTTAAATGCCGCATGGAATGTTCCGAATCATCGCTGGGATTACTTCAAATACAAGTATCTGTATTGTTAACTCACTAAAAGTTATGAACAGAGATGACGTCTTTGGGTGGACATTTTTAACAATCTAACTACATGTAATAAGTGACTGGGCCAAGTGGTCATGTAATAAAAAGAATTTAACATGATTGCTTATGTAGAGACCATTAAGAAACAGATAAGGAAATGAATTGCTTATTTTTTATAGATAAGCTCTCGAGTCAACATTTTTATGCAATTGTACATATTGTCTTTCCTGATATACTTTATTTTATCAAATAAAATATACAACATGACTATTGTGACCGTGTAGATTTGGACGGTACTAAGATGTCGTCTGGAGTGGCATCCGTTGTTTGCAGAACGAACGGGGTGAGGTAATGTTGGCGTAGAGGGTACGAGGTATAAGGTAGAGGCGCTGTGTGGCCGTAAGGTAAAAACGAAGTATAGGTGTGCCGTATTCCCGAAGGTCCACCAATATGCAATTCCAGATATAAAACAAATAATCAAATAATGAAGGATTCCGTATTTATTAGATGAGTCTCAACGATGGCAACACTTTAAATAAATCAATAAACAGACATATCAAAATGATCGAGTCGGATATGGCCGAAGTGGCCCCGGACTCAAGAGTCCTAACGATCGAGTCAGACGTGGCCGAGGCTGGCCTCCGTTTATTCCAGACTAAAGATTGAAATTATACATGACTATTTATAAGAATGTACATAATGAGTAAATATATGACAGGTGTTGGCATTAAGTAAAATGAGTGAAAGATTCACAGGTATGGACTAATTTAACATAGTTTGTGACTCTTTGATATTTGGACATGAAGAACTGATCATTACACAATGTTGTTTTAAGAGATTAACAGTTCTTGAGACATAGCACTCTGTCTCTTTGTGATAAGCGATCAAGAGTCTAAAAGTTACACTCACTCGTTAATCAAACAATTAGATTCACAAAATTTATTGTAAGAAATAAAATATGGCAAAAATATGAAATTGAAAATAAAGTCTAAAATAAAGTTTACATTTTTAGAAACGGTGAATTTTTCACTGTGATAATATGATTCAAACTTCTTTTTCTCGTTCTCCAGACTGTGACAGAATTCGTGTGTGTTGAACTGAAATATTAAGCATGAAAATACTATTCATAGTACAAACAAAGAGATTTATTAACTAGTCAGATAACGTTTTAAAATAATGCATTCGCAAATTAGATCTGTAATTCATGAAGACGCAAAATATGGATAATTGTGGTCAAGAGGTGGCCCTTTTTCTAATGAAACAACATTGACACAAAGCTAAGATATGATAAACTATTCTAAAAAATGTTACTGGTTTAATTTACTACTAATTGTTATTAAAATATTTCAGCATTCATTCGGTATTTATTAAGGTTTGAGAAAATAAAATATTTCTTCTCAGGGATTTAATTTCGTTGTTGGAGAAGTAATGAGATGCAATGCATATGAAATTGCATCTTGAATATGTTACTCGAAAACAACGAATATTACCATGTGAACAAGCACATAAGATTTCTGATTGTTTTTCTTAGTGTTTTTATTCAGTTGTAAAATATAATTTATATTTTACAACCGAATAAAAACAACAAAAAATACAATCGGAAATCAACGTTTTTTGCAAAGTCGCTGAAATCACGTGAAAAGTATCTTATAATTAATAATATCATTAAAACTACACAAAAACAACAAAATTTCACACTTTCTTAAAAGAAATTTGACGTACGTCTGTACATTAGTGATCGAGCAAAACGAAAATTTGCATTAATCATTTATATATCAAGAAAACAAAAATTGTTCTTTTGTTCGTATTTGTGAGATCTGGTCAATATTCTTCGGAAACTGATATATAATTGATTTCTATCGCTTTAGTAGTCCATATTGCATTCATTATATCTTAGTAGAGAAATATGGCAAATTGTTAGGTTTATGTGTTAAAATAACGACCAATATAAAGCTCAAAGATACATTAACAAATTGAAATTGAAATGCGGTTATATCAGAGGTTCATTCTGGTGACAAAGTTAACAATCCCTACAACGGACAAGACAAGCATTGATTCTAATGTTTTGATCGGGTAAGCGGGGTAAAAAGTAACGTAAAAAAATAATAACCTAACAATTTGTATGAAATGCAATCAGGCAACCCAAGTCATTGTATTGAACATAGAATTTGCAATGTGTCGATTTTAAACGATTGAATACCTTTGATTGTCGATTGATACCTTTGTAATTTGAACAATTTTGTCAGTAGTATGTCTTGGATTAGAAATTGATCGTTGTAAAATATCTGGTGCTTATATAGAACATAGTAGAAATAGTGGGATCAGAGGAAAAGCGCTAGATAACAGGTATAAAACCTGTTGTTTGTTTACCAATTGCCAAGCTAGATATATTGGTCACGTTTCTTGCGAAAACCTTTTTCTTTAAATGAAATATCTGACAAGTGGAAACGAGATCGACTGTTTCAACCATTTGTGTAGAGAGTGAGGAAATAGGAAATAATGCGCAATTAGAAATTGTTTGTAATCTAATTTTTAAAAAAGGATGTAAGATAAAGAGATTATTCATTTCCTTTAAAACATGAAAATGTTTATTGTGCTTAGAAGATTGGTGTAAATAAACATAAGAACAATTAAAGACTCGGTTACTAAAAAGGGATTTTTGCATCAATATTTAATATGACAAATAAACTAAACAAAAATTAAATGTATGATATTGCAAGTTTTATTAGATTAGCACACAACCATTGCCAGCGGATACACCCTCTCACGCAATTTGATGGCCTTTGTGTGAATCCGAACGAGTCAACTTTATTTAACCTAGTATATAAAATGAATAAGAAAAGAGTAAAACATAAACATGAATTTACGGCTAAAACCTTATCTATGAATTTATCTTAGTCCATAACCAAATGTTAATCTATGTCTACTGTGCGCCAACACAGTTGAAAAATGAGAACACTACTGACAATAGCAGGGCAAGGTACCGCGGAGGAGCAAGAAATTCCTGTTGACAGCCATACATGTATCTGTGATACCCACTTCTGATCAGGCAAACGGAAAACCCGCAGACAATTCAATGTGTAATGATCTATCAGTTCATTCAGCAATTAACTTATGCTAGATTAAGCATGGAACTTGGTTTCTTTTATTTCATGTTCACAGGGATTTCATGTCTACCAAAAGAAAAATAATGTCAAATTCGAATCTGTATCCCGATCACTTTAGATTTGGACTGCAGGTATGTCTTGAAAAGATTAGTGAAATTAAAACAAAATAGATTCGCGGACTGAGACTGAACCAGAACTATTTACTGTTATTTTGAAAACAGATTGAGTGCAAAATTTTGTCAAGAAATATAAAATTCACACTCACATTATACATGGTTTAATTTTGTAATTCTGAGGAAATAATTTTTCCATTATTCTGTTCCAATTAAAAATTATCAACGTATAATCTTTTATAGATGTATTTATATATCGGCTATGTGTCACGACAGAATATATAATTTTTTTTCTTCATTTTTTACTGGTAGAATATTTGATATACAAATTCCGAATACGGTACCGACCAGACCCAACCTGACACAAAGCAGTCTCAGAGCAGTCCCGGGGACTGCTTTCTGGGACTGCTAACGCAGTCCCACAGCAGTCCCAGAGCAGTCCCACAGCGGTCCCAGAGCAGCCCCACAGCAGTCACACAGCGGTCCCAGCGGTACCAGCGGTCCCAGAGAGCAGTCCCAGCGATCCCAGAAAGCAGTTCCAGCAGTCCCAGTGGGTGGGGTTTGTTAATTTAATGGGCAGAGCTAACTCAGAAATGAGATTTGCAAATAAACAATGAAACTATAAAAGGCAGTATAAATTGATTCTGGGTAGTATGCCGGGACTCCTTACATGTATGCGAAAGTCATTTATGAACAGTACGCGCATAGAAACAAATTGAATGATTATTTATTGAAGGAAGAAGGGTTTCACACGTACATGTATGAATTAAACTGAACATGAACATTTAATCACAATTATCGGGTGTATTAAATTATTAATTCAATTTCTTTATTTTCTGTGATTTATACTGTTTCCCATTTATTTTTTATACAGAAAATTAAACGTTAATTAATTAATTTCCATCAGTAAGAATTATATAGCTTTAATTAGATCTCATCATTATATGGCCAATTTTCATACTATCGGGATTTTAGAAAATTCTTTGTTAATTTTTCCAAGTAAATTTTCAGTCATGATTATTTTTACTGACATGTCAATTTAATTATTGTTAATTTCTCTATCTCTATAATACTCAGTTTTAAGTGTTTTATTTGTAAATGTTAGAATGTACATCTCTAAATCACAAGAATGGAATCATCAGATTATGTTCAAATTTAATTAATTCTGAAAGAAATTCATACACATTTTGTTAATCAATTTTATTTTTGCATTAAATACCGGTAGATGGAAATTAGGGTCATTGTTGGCTAGCGTGTTCAATGATGTGAAACGCTGATGCGCGTATACCAAAATAGCATACACTGATTTTCTGCCCTAAGGCGATTGAAACCGCGGGTGTTGATACCATGTAAGTCTTTTCTATTCTCACAAAAGAAAAACGCAAATATATATTTGCCGACTAGCCCAGGAAGCATATTGGGGAGCCAGACGTTTATTAAAGCATATACATTATACATTCAAACACAATATACATTCAAACACAATATACATGTTACACACATCATATAACTTCCTTTTAAATGTATAAAAAGAAAAACCCCTTATTTAATGCGTCATTGATGCAAAACTTGATTGGCCAGGATGAAAACCAGAGATAAAAAACTTTTGACTTTTTCAAAGAAGAAAAACCTCTGGAAACCTTTTGCCCTATAATATATGACAGAGTCTAAAATGTTAATATGATAAACAATTGTCTAGCATATAATCATAATTATATCATAAAAAAAAAATTGACGTGTCTTCTTCGGAAGACGGGCTAGAACTGATTTCTCGTGCTATTCGAATACTTCTCATAGATTCACACCACGTGACTTTAAAACTCAATTTCATTGGATACCTTATTTCCGAATCGATAAGACAATTATTTTCCGCTAATCTCCGAACCGCGGAAAATATTAAGTCTTTTCTATTCTCACAAAAGAAAAACGCAAATATATATTTGCCGACTAGCCCAGGAAGCATATTATAGAAAATACCAAAGTTAGGGTGCGAAGAAAAATGCTCAACTGAGGAAAAAAGGAGGGAAAAAATAAAAATTACAATCCTATTTTCTTAGATACAGCAATACGATTCTCAAACTTGTCTACTATGTACATATCTTTACTAGTTTCACACTTCCATCGATCATGTTTTTGATACGCCTTTCATTGACACTGGAAGCTACAGCCGCAGTAGCCCCGCCTGCTCTGAGTGAATGTAAACCAAGATTTAACCCTGAACTAACTTCTTTCAGACTAGAAATAATGTTTTCTCTTGTAGCCGTATAACTAAGTGTTTTGTTCTTATATATAACAATTTAGAAAAACAATGTGACCTACAACAGGTTTCAATGAAAAAAAATAAAAAATCTGTTGAAATCAAACTAAAGTCTACTAACATAATGAACTTTTTAAACGTATCGGGTGGACATGCACTTGAAGATCCTTTTGCTACCGACAGCTCGTTGCCTTGTCTGTATTAATGTTTAACTTGTATTAATGTAAATACACAAAATGCTTTCAAAGACTTGGACATCACAACAGTTTAGATACTTAATTTGTCATATATCAAAAAAGTTTCAAAGCTCCCAAGAATCATGATTAAATATCTGATGATCAACACGTAGTTAAAACTCGCATACAAATCACACAGTCGAATCAACATCTCGACCGAAACAGAATCTTTTCTGCTGACTGTAGGAGTTGCGATGCGTTTAGATGATTCGTGTAGACACTTGATATAAGAATTATTAGTTGGATCCGCAAAACCGTGTAACTCGTGAAACCACTTTATAGAATAAATCACTTGATTAATCACATGAGACGACGAACCATGTCCAGCAAATGAGAAATGTACATTGCGCTGTGGACGGGCTGCGCCGGTAAACAATGAAAATCTTGTTTATCTGCAAACATTTTCCATTTTCGAAAACTCCCATGGTACGTTTTGATAGTATTAAAACTTTTTTTTTTCTGAAGAAAGTATTCCAAAATCTTGTCAGCTAGATCGATCAGAAAGTCATTTCTGGTTCCGCTTCCGGCCACATCAGCTCTTTTTCTTGCATCACGATGTCTGCCAAATAAAACAAAAATTGTACTGATCAAATCTGCATGTAACTATGCAATCGAAAATAAACGGGGTTATTACAAAAACCCCTTTTCTGTATCAGTCTTTCTGGGCAATATGAAGCTATCAGAAATATTATTACAATTTTGTAAAAATAGACCAAAAGTGAGCTGATATCCATTTTGGAAGAACTAATGTCCCGACCGCGTTTTCAAACAAAACCCTTTTTTTTTATTATTATTATTATTGTCCCTAGAAATTACAACAGGGGGAGGCACAAGCCACATCCTACCCCCAACCCAAGAAAATTCAAAAGCATCCACTCGCCACTAGTACCTGGACACCATGACTTTTAATATAAAATCTGACATTTTGTATTGTAATGTGTTGCAAATGCATCAACTTCGTGTGGATCATATCTCGCACATAATTTGCACACCTCTAATTCTATGCCCAAATCGCCCCTGTCTGTCTGTTTGCTGATCAATTCAGCTTTCTGATTTTTTATCTCAGAGAATCTATTTCTGATATAAAGTAATTTTGTTATTATCACATAACTGAAACATATCAGAAGCTGGAACCTACAAATTTTCTTTATTGCTACTCACCTCTAAAATTTGAGAAATATTTTCAAACTGTCTGAATGTGTATGAGCCTGCTCACTGCCTCTAGCAGTGTAGCCCTCGCCAAGCAAAACTCATACGACTCTACTTCGCAAACCAAGAACCACAGATGTTTTAACCATCCCCACCCTGCTGTGGGGAACCCGTGTCTGAAAGCTGTCATTTTGGGATAATATATCCCTCGTAACCCGTATCTGAAGCATCACTGAATAACTCACAAATCCCACAAGTCTGATACGTCTATGATTCTTAACTTACCGATACGTCTATGGTTCTCAACTTGTAAATATTTTCTGACCAAGATATAATCTCCTGAATTGCTTTTTTTTGGGGGGGGGGGGGGGATAAGATTTTGCTATTCCAATTCACCCGAAACTCGACACAAAAATACAAATATCTAGTCATAATGCGAACAACTTACCCTAAAAGCTCTTTCATTTTTGAAAGTCCCATTGTAAACCCCCAATCAAACTAGATTTTCTGCTGAAATCCACTGGAATTTCTCATGAGCTAATAAAAAACCTTGAATTTTTGCAAATCGTCTTTTACAAAAGTACTGACCATCGAAACATCTGACCGTGAAGAACTACCACTCAGACCGTCGTCTAAGTACATAACGATCTTAACATTATTAGACCTCATAAATTAAGACAAAATGCCTGGTGACTTTATAAAAAAAAATATACAGATATACTCTGTTGTTGATAAACCGAAAGGTAGTACGTTAATACAAAATATCTTTTCTGACCCCTAATTGTCTACGGAAATCCTATATATTGCCTATTCTCAGGGAATATGGAGATATAGTGATAGGCCGACTTAAGGTCAAAGGTAAAAACGAAATCAAAAATATCCCTCGCTACCTGCGCGTCCTCATACCTGTATTTGTACTCGTATATATGAACATAACATACGTGCAGTCTAAAATCAACCTAGGCTTACCTGATCTATTATAAGCCATTGTGAAACAATTACTACATGTACAGGTTTGTCAATAACCTCTGAAATGCATTTTTTTTTAATATGAATGCAAACACCTGTTTCGACCTACCTGTCTAAATACCTGTTTAACTGACCCACCGAACTTACATGCTGTACAGAGCATTGAACCGTGAGAAACACAATGAAAGAGAATTTGAATGGAATTCTTTGTCTGATCTTAAAGAATCTCTGTTTTAACAAGTGTCTAAAATACTTATCTCTGAATCATTGATTTTCTTTCTGTAATGCCTCGCCCAACGAGTTTCTGATTTAGATGTGAGTGACTTTGTTTCGTCTTTCTTCTAATTGTGTAGTCTGAATGACGTGTCGTAGGATGAAAACGTTGCTCGTTGTTGTTTTTCTTTCTAATTGGCCCTCATCTGAGCCCTAAATATCTTCTTCCCGTAGTAGGAATCCTCTGCTGTGGGGTTAGTTAGCTTTGATATTTGCAAATTGGGACTGATGTCGGCTTCCCCGAGATCTTCCATTGTAAAATTTGACGTGTCTTCTTCGGAAGACGGGCTAGAACTGATTTCTCGTGCTATTCGAATACTTCTCATAGATTCACACCACGTGACTTTAAAACTCAATTTCATTGGATACCTTATTTCCGAATCGATAAGACAATTATTTTCCGCTAATCTCCGAACCGCGGAAAATATTAATAAACATTAATTGGCCAGGTACATGTAAACACAAGCAAAAGAAAAAAGAAATAAATCCCAATTCCCGGTATTTTCAACTCTTTATTTATAAAATAAATGTTCTCTTTTGATAACTTGTTTATAAATTAAAAACTATTCATTTAAAATTCATTAATAAATTTCCCGATAATTATTATAATTGTTTAAGTTATGGAAGAATGGTAGCATAATTTTATTTCATGACCATTTAATAAATTGTTAGGCTTTATTTTAGGGTTGCATGGGATACTTTTCTAGAGTGGTGCTCGTAAAACGTGAAGCTTTTCAATTAAAAATCTTATATCTACATGTAACTGTATAATGATTATTTTTAAATAGTGTCAATGCAAGTTTTGTGTGCACATAATTTTACAATAAATAATAAAATAGACCTACATGTAGAAATTTTTTTCTCATAAACCTGTAGTTTATTTTAAGGGACAAAATTCTACTTCTGACTTCTTTACTTACATGTAATAACTTTATTTAAAAAAAAATATTCATAATTCATTTGTGTACATGTAAAGTCTCTGAAAATATTTATTAACTATAATAATCTCTTCTAGGTCTTCTTATCAAAAGATTGTAAGAAATCCTTACTTATTTTAATAGTCTAAACTCCTCTCTGCTGCTAGTAAACAAAACAACTGGGAGCCTGCAAATTCAGAATACACAAGGGGGCGGAGCTATCTTGTCACTCAGAACTTCTTTCACGCATGAGTGAACAAAGCAGTCCCAGAAAGCAGTCCCAGGGACAGCTGGGACTGCTGGGTCTGCTTTTTAGAGCAGTCCCAGGGCAGTCCCATAGCGGTCCCAGAGCAGTCCCACAGCGGTCCCAAAGCAGTCCCGAGGACTGCTTTGGTGTCAGGTTGGATCTGGTCGGTACTGTATATGTAGAGAGAAAAATAAAAACATTTAATAAATGAAGGTAACAATTAGTCTTCAAGCTCAAATTCAATCTGTGCAATAAAAATCAGAAGCGTAGCTAACACGGACCTCTGAAACATCGATCAGAGGTGGGATCAGGTGTCATGTAGAAATGACTATCTCCTGCCGACCTGACACATTTGTTGTGTACTCTCGGTCATGATCGGGAAATACTAGTAACATGAAAATTCGTACATAATTCAATGAGTTTATAAGGTCCTTATATTTAGAATTAAAAGGTCTTCAGCATTTGTTCCGATTACACATATTCATTACATACTTAGTAATAAATAAAGGAATTTTGCATATGCAATATGGCTGACGTCACGATAGCAGTATCAGCCCTGCAGGGCTGATATGGATTTGCAGGGCTGATACGGATCAATATCACACCCTTAGTAAATTAAATCTAAAACACAGTACTTGAGATCATACACTTAATTTAGGTGTTACAATGATTCTCTTATTTAACTTAAATGAAAGGATAATCTAATTGACAAATAATAGATTATTTTCAAATTACGGACGTTTGAAATAGTACATGTTGAAACAAACCCAAGCAGTATGAGACAACAGATCGTGTACGTTGTAAGAAGTCTGTGTATGATAATTTACTTATTTTCTTCTCAACTTAATGGGTTCTGTATTTTATTTCTAAGGACACAGTATGTAATAAACATAATAAACCATACCCTTTCCACATCACATCCTGTATCAGCCCGAGAGACCAATATCAGCCAGAGGGCCGGCCCTCTGGCTGATATTGGTGTCTCGGGCTGATACAGGATGTGATATGGAAAAGAGTATTATTATTATCTATTTACTGTATCATCGTATCGGCCATATTTCCATATCAAACTCTGCACAGCTTGAGACACTAATATCAGCGAAAGCTTTGTAGGCCCGAGGACATTAATTGGTCTTAGGCTGATATAGGGACTGGAAAAAGACATACTTGTTATGTTTTTTCTTGTGTAGTAAGTCCTACTTGACAAAATACAATTTTCTTTAAAAGTCGCTGGATAGAAAATGTATTTTATTCTATAATTTATAAAAATTCCAAACGGATTATAATCGAGAAGCTTAAGAAAATACTTCTAGTAAAAGGCAGTATTACAGAAAGTTCAGTAAATCTTCCATCCAGAAAATGAAGAAAATCTTTCTCTTGCATAAGCTGCCAAGTACCCAGAAGCAACGTTGACTTTGTCTCTTTTCTTAAGACGAACAAAAATGGAATTGGAACCACTACTCCAAATTTGCTACGATGTGTGCTTATTGTTGAATGTAGTGAATCCTTTGTAATGACCATTTACTCGTACGTTAGGATGGGCTGCTTTACCTGGACTGGTTAAAGTTCCCCACGTAAACACATATACGCCACCAGAAGGCGCTGTAAAGATTCCTGTTTCTTTGTTGTATGCATTTACAATCGTTCACGAGAACTGTGTCAAAAATTCCATGTCTCGTGTAACTTGTAACTTTTAGATGTTGACTGGTAAGCCGAAAAGGCAACACCGCCTAGAAAAATAGAAAATAAATTATGTAATTTTAGTTATGATGATGTTGTGTTCATTCCATGTTTATTTACAATATACTGTATACAGCAAAAAAAAGTTTTAGGAACCCCTTCTATTTAACCATTTTCGCCCTTTTCGTGAGAGGACAAATTTAAAACAGTGCAAATTCAAATGAGACAATAACTCAACGGGGGAAACTTTGTTTGCAAGTGTGAACGGCATAAATGATTAATATGCGACGAAAATAATATCGTTTTTACACTGTACAAGTACAGATGTAGCTTGAAATAAATAACATTGTATAATTATGATAATCGTAATTGTTTATTATTTCTTTTTGTTTAAAAAACCTCAAATTCAATGCTTAGAAAAATTACCTTGAACAGCATGTCCATATTCACTTCCTTTGATGACTGAATCTAATCCGTTCTCCAAATTGCTAGCCTGTGATTACAAATATTCCAAAAACGGCTAGTATCCCGAAACAACATGGATAACCATAAATAACACAGATATTACAATGTTTTTCATTTTTTCCGAAATCTTAAGGGTTTGAAACATTGTTATACAATTATGAAGTATAACAGATGAGGAATAATCCAGCGGAAAAGAAGTTTTAAAAATACATGTACCAAATACAATGAATTTTCTAAAAAGATAGTTCTCACCTCTGCTGGCTGATTATTTGTTGTTCTCTTAAATTGATTTTTTGCTCCTCCTTTATATAAGGCTTTAAAATGATTTGTAATATACCACTATGAAATTTGATACACATGCAATTTAAAGATTTGTATTGTTGTTAGTGTTGATACGATTTATTGATCGAAAGTAAACTGAATGTAAGCGTAGATATTTATAAACGCAGATACATGTACGAATGCGTCTTTTCAATCACTTAGAGGTTCCAATGGCCCGAATATCCCTTATCTTGATAGGTTTCATTACTAGACATGAGTAATACTGGACCAAAATACACTATCTTTACAAAAGGTTATTAATAACCTTTCCAGTTGATTTTGATTATTTTAAGACAATAATTTATGTCCTCATCCGAATTATTGTTCCTTTTTCAGTTTTATTTTGTAAGGTGGGATCGATTTAGTAGAAGCATTATTTGCTTCATAACTAGATATTTACATTTCCAATGTCTTTGTCCGAGATAAAATTACCAATTGTAAATGTAATTGATTTCCTCATGAATGTTTTGGCGCGGTTCCAAAAAAAACACGTGTAGGGCAGGACAACACCTAGAGAGAAGCAGGCTTGGAGCCCGTGGATTGGCGGAATCAAAGCATGTAAATATAAGGAATAACTGTCAGATTTTTCGAATTCATGAAGATGATCAATGGATTGGCTTGTGTGATAATTTTATGCATAAACGCCTTCGGCGTTTATGCAAATTATCACACAAGCCAATCCATTGATCACTTCATGAATTCGAAAAATAAGACAGTTATTCCTTAAATGTTTTACGGACTATAACGATGATAGGGACAAGTTAACAACTATATTGCATGACAAACTCGTTGATATATTTCTCCATTGTCAGCTTTTTTTCTTCATGTAATAAATATATCTCAATTACCAGCATATAAGCGATACTCACGAGCATGCATATGCAACGATCGATGTTGGAACTGAGACGGCTAATGACAGATAAGCTGGTGTTACAGGAACTTCAAAAAGCCGTTTAAACCTGCATTTCTTTAAAGTCAATAATTTTGACTGGTCTGCTTTATATCGATTGTAAGATCTTTGATTTTAATTATCCTACAGAATGTTCGACCTACCTGATCATTAAAAGGGCTTACGATGGCTGTGACCGGTTAACAGTGGAATTTGAAAAAAAAAAATACAAAAAAAAAGCTCTAGAATTTCCGTAGCTCTCTGGTTATGCCCTGATCATAGAAATGAGTTGCTTATAAAATGTTTATACAGTGATTTAGATAAACAATAGTTCGTTAGCTTTACCTGTAATGAAGATTTTTCATTTGTTAGCCGTTGTTGTTAAAGAGGTGCATTGTGATGTAAAAGAATTCAGATGTCCGTTTGTAATTAATTTATTAGGATATAAGGATTTTGGACATCTATTTCAATTAAAGAATTACGCATGCCTGTATATGAGATCTTACGGGCTTCAATTTTGAGGAATAAGAAATGGTTTTATAAAGCATGGGGAAATCATTAAATAATTTTAATCAAATTCACAACTAAACAGTTTTAGGCTGTGTGGCCTGTGTGTAAGCCTCATTTACTGATGAGAGAAGTTCGTTGAATTCCATGTTTGTGTTCATGCTCGTCACATCATAAGTAATTAATATTGTGTTTGTTGGCAGTGTGAGGCCTTCGATTTCGTTGATAAACTCCGTAGTGTCTTTTATATATTTAAGTTGATTGTTTTTTACAATAGGTACAAGAAAGTAATCGAAAAATTGTCCTATTGTCCTCATTGGGGTATCACACTGCGAGATAAATGGTCTACCAGATAAAATAGAATACACAATAAAGAATAGCCATTACACAATCCTACAGTACTGGTTACTAAATTTAACCCTTGCGTTAAAGGACTGAAAAAAACGTATTCTGAAATATTAGAACACCATTTTTAGAAATCCAGAATGCAAAACTTTATGTCCGTGGCCCCTGATGAGGCTTCTTAAAAGCTCTACAACTACTTGCATAATTCAAATCAGACCTGGGGTAATGGTAATGTGTAATGGTAATGCATTGTAATCATTAATTTTTTTCAAATTAATGGAGTGTAATGTGTAATGGATCCATCTTTCAATTATAAGTAATTGTGATGTAATGCATTATTTAAAAAAAAATGTCAGTAATGACCAATTACTTTTCAATTACATTTCAATTACATTATGTATATTAGTCTCTTTTTATTTTTGAATCTGAAACAAATAAATATCATTGACAGGTTATTTTTTTACGTATTATGTTAAGAGTTTTTAAATTAAAATCCTATATCCTTCAATTTATTTATATTATTTATTGGTAACTGATAGACAAACTAAATAATTCTTTTAATAGAAAACTTCTTGACAAGACAATTATAAAATCAATTGAAGAGAACCAGAGAAAGATATTAAAAGAAATCATCAGGATTTAAATAAAGATACAAAAAAGTGACATGTATACATGTAACGAGACTTCCAGTGAAATCAAGATACAAATTATATTTTTCTACTTTTTTTCCTTTTAAATTTGGTAAAATGAACTTGGTAAACATGATACAAGATCAGTATGATTTATTGTAGACACAAAGAGAAACTTAGGCCAAATATAAATATAGATATATATTGAACATCATTCATTTTTGGTAGCTTAAGGACTCAAAATTCATCCTGTATTTCGGTACTTGTACGAGGGCCGTTCCAAAATTACGCGGACTTGTTGCACAGAAAAAAATATTTGACGACATAATCGGGCAAAATTTTACACATAATATAAAAGAATCTTTACTTATATGGTCTTCAAAATTTCATATCAAAATGTTGTAAATTGGTATCAATTTTGAGTGATTTTTCAGGATGTATCATTAAGTAACGGCGCAGCAAAATCTTCGATGTCACAGGCATTATAAAAAATATGTGATTGAGCTTTCATTTTCTCAATATTTTCCCAAGAGTACCTGTATAGTTTGAGTTACCTTATCTACTTAACATCCAAACACCATTTCCTGTCAATTGCAAGCTTAAAATCTATTAAACAAGTAAAGAATATTCTTTTTTTTGTTTTAAAACCAAAAACTACGGGATAAGATACAGCGTGATACTGGTGGCGTTCTATACAGTCCAGATAGAGTTAACTTTTCGTCTAAAATCTTCTTCCTGTCCTACCGTATATCCTTTTTACGGAGGTCTAACGGTTTAAAATTTCAATTTGCTATTTGTGGACGAATGTCACAAATAGCCTAGTTTACTACATGTTTTATTATGCATATTTTGGATCTATGTTGCCGATATCTCGAGCATTACACATAATTTAACAAAAGTGCGGTGCGCCGTCAATTCAGGAGACGTCATTTTCACAGTCGTTTTCACGGGAATCGCATCAGAGAAAAATCACTATATTTCTTTTAGTACTTCAAATATTTCGTCAGAAATCTAAATACACAATAATTGAACAATTTAAAGGTACATTTGAGAAAATTGTTGAAAAATATCGCGAATTTTAGAAAATCAATGAGTTAAATTTTTGATTCCGCATCTTTTACTTAAATTTTTTTGTTGTGCGCCGTACCTCTCCATCAGCGATATCAATATATCGATAATTTTAGTAGAATTTTTTTAAAATACAGAAATTTTCCCCAAAATTTATTGGAATCTCTAAGATACATATTTCTGTGAAAATTCATATCTATATGACGTCTGTAAGAGTAAATAATAGCACAGTCCGCGTAATTTTTGAACGGCCCTCGTAATTATCAACTTTGCTTGTGTTTGATTTATAGCTTCATTGATTATACCTGTTCAGCTAATTAGAAGTGCTAATTAATTAATGAAGTTTTTAATACATTCTCATATTGTATCTTTTTACATTTATAGCATTATCTGTTAATTAAATATAAGTTTACATAAACATAAAGTAGGAGATATATAGCAGAAAATGTTAATTAATAAATCATTTATAAAATGAAAAAAAACAACGGAGATAACATCAGATATTGAACAAAACAACAATATTGAAAGTGTTCAGATCCACTTTCTTTGTCAACTGTAAATTGGATTGGTAAACTACATGAACATGATACATGAATCCAAAATCCAACTACTGCTATGATTTATAGATCTGAGGGAAAGCATATTAATCAAGCAAAGAGTGTGAAAGTTAATTTATAGATATAAATTGTGTGGTCATACTTTTTGTGTGTTTCTCTTATAAAATGTAATGTGTAATGTAATTTATTACTTTAACAAAGTAATTGTAATTTAATTAATTACTTTACTGAATGAGAATAATGTTAATTGTAATTGTAATGATAAAAATTCCAAAGTAATTGTAATTTAATGCATTGCATTTCAAAGTATTTGACCCCAGGTCTGATTCAAATCATATATTAATCTGCTCTATGCAAAAAACATATCTACTAGAAGTGTGGTTTGGAGTGTCGGGTCCTAATAAATATCTTACAGGTTTTGGATCCACTTCTATTTTTTATTGTACATAAAAGACATTCCTTTAAATGTAAACAATTCAAATATTGATATGTTTGCTGATGATGTTACTTTGTACTCTAATAATCATAATGCAAGATGTTTAGAAAATACACTAAATTCAGCTCTTTGTGAAATTGAGAAATGGTGTGCTCAAATTCAAATGGCATTAAATGTAAAAAAATAAAATGTATGTAAATGGGAACACAGAAAAGAAAATCAAAACCAGAAAATCCAAATTTACAACTTTATGCCTCAGACAAAACATGTGAAATGGTTGAAACTCAAAAAATTCTTGGTGTACAAATTGATGATAAGTTACAGTATGCGAATTATATTGATTCGGTTTGTAAAAGTTTAAATTGTTATTTACTCTTCGAAGGATTAAGAAATGCATCCCTCTTCATACCAGAAAACTATATTACAATGCTTATATTTTACCATCTATTAACTATAAATAATTGTTTGAATGTTTGGGGTAATGCTCCCAAGCAGGACATGGACAGACTATTTAAATTACGAAAAGGGCAGCAAGGATTATTCTTGACCCAAGTCCTGATTCTTCATCTAAACCACTATTTTATTATTATTATTATTATTAATTATCATTATTATTAACACCCTGCAAAGGTGATCCTGAAAGATTGATTGAAAAGGCAACAATTACATGTAGTTATAAATATAAATAACTTGTGTCAGGGCAAACAAATCTGTTCAGCATTATAAAATGGTAAGAAATGAAGATCTCTGACTCGAAAGATTATACCATAAATAAACTCTTCAAATGAATAATCTATGTCTTAAAAACGCCCAAACGTAAGAAAAAAAAATTCCATTCAAAATGGTTTCCCCAGCTAATCCGGAAATATTAAAACAATGATGCTCTCTTTCAATATTTGTACTGTGGTTTCATCAATTTTCGTGGATTTTATAAAAAGGACGTTTTCGAGGATACGTACTTTCGAGGACAAAAGATTTGCTTATTCAAATAAATAGCAAATTTCTTAATTCAATGAACATTTAAATTCGTGGATCTGCTCAATAATTAAATCCTTGAAAATTGGTGTTCAACGAATATTAATGAAACCACAGTATTATGCTTGAGTAAAGGATCTAATATGAATCAATGAAAGAAATCCAACAGTTTTAGAAAAAAGGGATGCCTCGGACTATGGTTTGCACAAGAATATACATCTTTACTTCTTTTTTAGTGAACAGTAATCAGCAGGTGTCTCTCGATCATCATAATCAATATCTTCAGCAGCAGAGACATCGGGTTCCTTATATCTTATCCCTGTGTTGAGATTACTGTAGTCAGTCTCCTCCATTGCACTGCTTATGTTTCCATGGGTGTGGTCGTAAGTTTCATCAATGTCGGAATCCTCTTCCTTGTCATGCAGATGATTGTATACGTCATCATTTACGTCATAACTTTTCATCATCGAACTTTTATTTCCATGAAAGGTGCGCGTGTTTTGTGTTACTGAGAAATCATTGGAATTAGCACACTTTGGCATATTTTCAAACTTTCTCTGGAATTAAAAAAATGTTAAATAAAATAGCGTACGTTTGTTTTATTTCATTTATTTTCTGACCAGTTAAACTACGTTTTACGGGATATTTTGCTATGTACGTGAACCTATCACGCCAAAAATTGTCTCATTCATCATATTAGAATCTTTTACAATTATTTCAAGATTATTATATTGTCAAATAGCAGGAAAAGGATGTTTTCAAAAAATATAAAATTGTTACTATATGATTAACATTTATTTAATATTTTATATATTTCTCACCTCACATTGCACGGTAGAAATATTCTGATCTGCATCTCTTTCAGCTTCATAAGTAGTATTTTTAAAAACTGCAGCCTTCGGGTATTGCCTTATCAAAGTAATAAAAATTGTAATTTAATTTCAGACATCATTTAGTAAAACGTATCAAAATAAATGCTTATTCACAGAAAGATACTTTGTTGTAATCATTTTTGAAGCCAGAAGTCTTTTTCAAGGCTGTAGCTCTACTGGTTTATACTGATACAAAGGGAGAGAAAATAAGCAGCTGGGACTTGACACTATACAACAACAGTAAATAAAATAATTATCCTTGATTTGCAATACGACTACAACTGTAGAAGTAGTTTTAAATAAAATTTTACAGAATTAACAATAATTATTATAGTTACCATGGCAACATCAATCAACAAAATTAAAACAAAACAAAAAGACAATTATGATCTCGATGTAGTCTACAAACTGTACCTGCATGCCACAGTTCACTTTTAGTAGACTAAAACTGTATTTAGAGTAGCATTTTAGTATTTCACAGAAATTTTATTTTTAGTAACAATGGCAACACTGTTCATCGAAATCATAAACCGATACACATTATTATGTATCTAGGTGTAGTTTACTTGTGAGCCAAGTTATATAAAATCATATCAAAACTTTAGGAGGAGTAGCATTTTGAACGTATTTTATTGAAATTTCTATTTTTAGTAACCACTGCAACACCGTTCATTGCAATCAATAACCGATAAAACCAGAATTATGTATCTGAGCGTAGTTTACTTAACTTGTGTGTCAAGATATATTGAAATCAAATCAAAACTGTAGGAGGACTAGCATTTTTTTTTAAATGTTAACAGATGGACAGACAGCTAGACAGACAGACAGTTAGACGGACAGACGACGTACGCATTCTTATCGCATCCGCACTTCTGGTCTCTGACCAGCAGAGTTAAAAAATGAATAAGTTTTATACTTTTTTCCAGTCTTATGTTTCTCGTTTCTTATATTGTAGATGATTATTCCAAGAACACTAAGGACAATGCCTAACATAAGGCCTCCAATAACAGCTCCAACCATCAAACCGACCACTCTATATTCTGCAAGGATAACAATAATTTACTACCAATATTTTGATTAGCTCTTTCAAATCATTCCAAAGCACGTATTTCTAGTGTTTAACACCATTTGTTTATAAATAAATTTAATTCCTAGGAATGTTTGATCCAGAAGCTATAATAAATTTCTAAACAAGGAAGACACAAAATTTTTCATAACGTTTTTCGTTGGTGCTTGAATTCAGTTAGATCACGAATTCCATTAAAATCTTTCGCTATCATCTGAACATCTTCCAAAAAAATTTAATACTCAGCACACGCTCTGAGAACATTTAATTTTCAACCGAGTCAGGCAGAAAGTTTATATAGCATAGATTTAAAAACTATGAATGATGAGTTAATTTATGGAACTGTTGTTTAATATAACATTTTCCTGCGTCGAAATTTTGCATTAGTTTTGGAACGACCGTTCTAGCTGCAGTTTAATCCTCACCCCTTTACATGTATGTAAACCTCATAACATTTATCTCTTAACCAACGAAATAGATCACATACTGTATTTTTGAACAAATTCTCGCACATTTATACTTCCATTTCAAATTTTGATTAAAATAAAATAATTTTAAAAAATCATCATAGAATACTCATAGATGTTCGAGGATGTGTTTTGAATAAATGTCTTTCTTTTATACATGTAGTACACTACTTTATCAAATTGACAAAAATTTACTCATAAATAAAACCAAAGTTTTCTGAAATATTTTTACAAACATAAAAAAAGGAACAAAAAATAATGAATGCACATGTATTTCTACATGCATTTGCATTTATCTTTTTAACTCCAGGGACTGAAATATAATACTGAAATAAATTACAGAAAATTTTTATACCTTTAAGTCCCATGGCACGACCTTCGAATTCTCCATTTTCAGAGTGCACTATAAGCAATTATATATTTATTGAAAATGATCTTTGAGACAAAAAAGGAAAGTTAAGTTGAGGTTTTATCAAAGAAATATATCACTTATGAAGAGTCTACCAATGTGGAATGCTTTTTTTTTTTTTATCTAAACACCTTTTTGACTGCATTTCATATACAGATTTTTTAGTGATTATCAACATTTCATTTCCGACATTTTTTGGTTTTCATTTCCGACATTTTTTTGGTTCCATTTCCGAAATTTTTCAAATAGTACCTATATTAACAGATTTGAAGACCTATGAAAAATTTAAAGGACTACAAATCATTGATAAATCATTGAAATCCAATTTCTAAGTTTTAATAAATTTATCAATGAAACGACCATGAAAATGGAAAATGCAGGCAACTACCTAAATTAAAGGTCGAGTGATTGACTCAATGTTTACTCTGGGCAGATGTAAAGAATAAAAAAAATAAAGTTCTGTGTGGAGCAATATGAAAAATGTGTTATCAACCGGAGCTTTTAAAACTCGATTAGAGTACACCAAGTGTTCTGGACATAAGTTTGTTGCTGTCACTGACATTTATTTTAAAAGTGCTAATTTAATGTGAAAAAGTTGTATGCACAAACTCTTTTACCTAGACTTAGTGCTACATCTATGCATATAATTATTTATAATAAATGGATTTTTAAATATACATTTATAATCAATATTTTGCAATAAATACTTTTAAAATTTCATTTTCATTGACTAGGAAGACATTAAATCGCTGTGCAGGTAAAATTCCGGAAATGAAAACAAAATTATGTCGGAAATGAAATAAAATTTTGTCGGAAATGAAATAAAAAAATATCGGAAATGCTATGCAGATTTCCGGAAATGAAATGCAGCGATCTTTTTAATAAGCAGAAAAATATATTCGAAGTTTTGAAAGATTTTTAGTTGTTTTACATGTTTAGCAATTGTTCCTAACACAACGTAACAAAGGTATTTTGAAATTCATGAGGTATTCATGTCTATAAACTATCAAATCTATGAAAATATCATTATTATTTTTTTCTTACACTTCGTTAAGAAATCATTCAATATGCAAAACTTTTTATTTAAATTTGATTTATACAAATTAGTATAAACTTACACAAACATTCCGAATCATTATACGGTTTATATCCAGGCCCACAGACACATGTGTTCTTCTGACAAATAGAACCAAATACCATGGGACACTGCTCATTTAGTTTGCATGTTCTATTCAATGTCAAATTCCCTTTTAAGTAAGAAAAAGAATACATTGTATGTTCTAACTTGCAAAAAAAACACGTTTCTTCCCTTAAGAGTTCGCCATCACTTGAAGTGTTTAAAACTCCGTGAAATACACCTAAAGAGGCAATCATAGGAACTTTTATCTTGGTATTGACTTTTGAACAGTTATGTTAATAGCTTTCATATTTCGTACGTATATTCATTGATAAAAGTTCTCTTTCTGTGGGTAATAACACTTTTTATCTCTTGATTTCACACTGGAGTTTAACTTTTATTGCAAAACTTTATCTTTTGCCATAAACTGCTAAATTGGGGTTCATTATTTCACAAACACATATTGATTCAGTTACAATGGAGCATTAAAATCTATACTTTGTCTTTGTTTTATTTTTGCGTAATGCCCAGCGAGTGCTTAAGATATGATTAAAAATGCAATGTCAAGCCAGACAATTTGCCCTAATTAATTCATTGTAAATGAAGTACATGTAATCTGCATTTCGATTAATAAGACTGAGTATTGGTTAGATCTAGAGGGATTAATGTGTCTCATTTTTAGTAAATCTTATTGTGGCTCAAAAGTTGCAGTCACAAAACTTTGAATCGTAGCTATGTCGGAAATTTTCTGTGTCGAGGCCGCCAAAGTACAACAACTCATGGAAAACCCTGAGTGTAAAAAAATATAAAAAACTGTTTTGTTGATCATGTTGATTATTATTCCGAAAAATTCCCTTCTTTTTAAATAACAAATATTACATGCTTTTTACTATTTACTATTTACCCTGCAAACATTCGTTCCCTAATCCGATATATCCAGGATTGCACACACAGACACCGATCTGTCCTTTCAAGGAACATGTCTTGGTTTCATCTTCGCACTTTTTAATTGATGTACATAAGTCGTTTGAGTCGTCTACTGCTAAAAAGAAAATGACAATTAGGCTCAAGGACCTAAACAGTCTTATTTATAGTTTCTGAACCACATGCAGTTTATTCAGGTTCACCTTTGTCAAAATCTGATCTGCAAATAATTTTCAAATTTCTTCTAGTTGTATACGAAGAAGTACAGCTTGTGTTGATTATCGTCAAATTCTCACTTAAACCATTGAATCTAAGTGTAAATGAATTCAGCTGATAGTGGAGTGTGTAATAAGATTGGTGATAATGACTCCATGCCTCATTTTCTATGTTGCTGATTTTTACTTGACATTTTTTAGGACAATCGCCGGTTTCTGTAAGAGCAAGAGAAAAAAAGTAATCTACATGCAATTTCAAAACATAAATCAGTAAAAATAAATAATTCTTTTTTAAAGTTTGACATAGTTTCTTATGATTGATATTGACTGTTTTTGCGCAACATGATAAACAATCACGACATTTTCTCATTATTTATATCTTTTTAAGTAAATAAAAATTAATCGACTGATTTCCTAACCTAAAATAACCATGATAACATGGTTAAAATCTTTGACTTGTTAAATTTTGTGCAAGCCTCCCTTTCGTTATCTTTACATTTTAAAAGAAACTAGCTTCTAAATAATTATTGAGCAACTTTTAAATTAATTTGACCTTTCTGGCATATATTAATCTACATAAAATGAGTTTTAACTTTAAATTTCTTTCATTTATCTTTATGAGGGTTGTCCGGTAAAATCGTGGAAAATTTGTCTAGATCAAAAATAACTATTACTTTGCTTTAAAATGTTCACTATAGCTACTCTTTAGTAGAAATTTTATCAATAAATCTAGCAGATTTCGAATGAAGAATTTTTTTAATAAACACTAATGAGATAAGACATTGTTTTGTATTGTCTATTGATAACGTGTCTAAAGCAGCGTCAAGGTTTTCTTTGCTAAAATAAGTATTATCGATGGTCACGCTACAGCTGTAGAGTTTCCCTTTATTCTCCCATATACAGTTTATGAACTACATTTGCACAAAATCTGATGGTATAGGACTAGTAAGTTATGGACAAGATTGTCATTATCAATTAACGAAGTATGCCACTTAACAAAGTTGGTCTACAGTTACAGCGTCTTTCGTTATTGATGGTATTTAATTGTTTGTACATATGTTTTTTTTTTCTACCCAGGGACTCGATCAAAAAGATACGCTTAGAATACTCAAATTTAGCTTGTATACTAAAGGTCAAGTGATTCTTTTATTTTTTTTTCTTCTGTAGTCATTTAAAGTCTTTAAGGATTTCATTTTTATTTCGAAATGAAATTAAACTGCTATCCAGTGCGCCGCAACGTCGTCAAATGTCGCCACTTTTTTATGTTGTGTTGACTGCTTACTCATTTCAGATGGTAGGGAAACCGTCAAAAGTTAAGCTTGATATTGTTTAAATGACAACATAATTCATTGTGAATAAACATTTTATAAATGTTTACATAATTATGCCTATGAAATACTTCTGTTTCAAAATACAATGTGTACTCGCCTATTTGCTGATGAAACCTACACTTTTTAATCGTTAATTCCGACCGTCCGTCTGTTACGCTTTGGGGTATCCATCTCTTATCCGCAACTCCTCTCATACCCCTTCAAATAAAATTTGATGAAACTTTCACAGAATCTTGATATTACATATTGTCATTGTGCACCTCTTATTTTACTTTTTGATCTGATACATATTTTGGGTTTCACGGCCACAGCAAAACATGGACTTTGCCATTATAACTATATGGAAGAGGGGGGGGGTATCATTTAGTTAGCTCATCGCTCACATAACCTCTAATTTTTTTTAAATTTCAGGTTCACTAGGATACATAGTACACATGAATGGAGGTAACTATTTTGTTTAATTGGAAAAACGTAGTGATATCAGGCACGTAGCAACCAGGGGGCCAGATGGGCCCACCCACCCCCCCCCCTCCCCTCGAAATAGGATTTTCGAGTTTGGGCAATTCTTAATTAAGGACCAAACCATGTACACATTTAAATATTATAAAAAAGCTTTTTGTCTACATTTTGATAATAAACGATTTTAGAAAAGAATGGACGTACATATATTTCCTATTAACATTTATCCTGTGACCCAAGATCCATTTCCGGGTATATGTCAAATTCAGGACGGCGACACAGATATAGATGTTGCTTCATATTTTTTAAATAGCAACAAGGCATTGGTTTTATAAAATGTTCTGTGTCTTATAACCATGTATACGAATCGAATCTATTTCTATTACTTTCTATTTTGGATTCACAAGGAGCACACGGCGGGTGTGACCGGTCGGCAAGGGATGCTCACTCCATCCATGGCACCTGATCCCACCTCTGATGTTTCGGGGGTCCGTGTTTGCTCTGCTCAAATTTTATATTGTTTTATGGATTTTGAGACTGATTTCTGTTCGTTATTTCCATATTCTTATCCTTTAAGAATGGGGAAAGGATCCAAAATAGAGAGATTCGTCGGTTGATTCTTTTAGTTAAGACCGCTTTTTTTTTATTAAAACTCTTTGTCCAGGATATTACCAGACAACCCTTACACAATAACTGTACAGCATATCAATTAAACTACCTGCTTCAAACCATAATTTTGCCTCTGCTAATGTAAACCAGCACGGTCTTCCTCTAAATACAAAATGAAAGGGCGTCTCCAGGCAAACTTCACTAAAAAGAAACAATCATTCTATAATATCACCCTAATTTTTTCAGTCTACATATTAAAAAGCGATGAAGAATTAAATTTGTATGTCTTGATTTTTTCCAAGAAGGGAAACAACATCATTAAGCATTCAAAAATTGTATCGAAGTGCAAGGTCGATATGTTTTTCATTCATATTGAAACCCACTTCTAATTAATGCCCCGTTCACACAGAGAGTCTAACTCGCAGTTATTTTATGCAAAGTAAACTAATGCGAATCAAACTGATGCGAATTATGCCCTGTTCACATGGAGAGTTTAATTCGACTTAAACGTAAAGTAACTGTGAATAAGCTTCGCTTAGCGTTCACACGGAGAATTTAATGCGAATTAGTTTAATTCATGCCCTTTTCACACAGAGTGTTTAATTCGCAGTAGATTAATGCGAAGTAAACCAATTCGAATCAAACTAATGCAAGTTAAATTGCGTCCACACGACAGCTATTGCGAAGTAAACTAATGCGAATTAAAATTTTGCTTCTGCAGCCCGGCGTCAGCACGGCTATTATGACGTCATTTGCAAATCACGTCACTTTATGCAGAAGCAGATCCATTTGACATAATGTCACAGTGTCTTTACACACATTTTATTGATAAACAAAATTTCCCTTGGTTTTTTACTCAAAACATAGCACAAGTACCCATAGCTGACCATCAACAAGTTGTATTTTACTAAAATTTGCCATTACGCATGCGTCAGAATTTAATTTGAATTAGCTTCGCTTAGCGTTCACACGGAGCTAATTCGAATCAATTTAATGCGCAGTAAACTTATTCGTATTAAACTAATTCGCATGAAATTTTCCGTGTGAACGCTAAGTGAAGCTAATTCGCAGTATTTTTACGTTTAAGTTGAATTAAACTCTCCGTGTGAACAGGGCATTAAATTAGTTTACTGCGCATTTAATTACTTCGCATTAGCTCCGTGTGAACGCTTAGCGAAGCTTATTCGAATTAAATTTTGAGGCATGCGTAATGGCAAATATACTGGAACAGTTAACGAGAAGGCTTCATCTCCTTTATTCAGTACTGATGCAGTAAAAGACTGTAAATTACATAAAAAGTTATTAGAAATTGCATACAAAATGACTGACATAAAATGTAGACTATATTATGTAATATTTATGACCGAACCGAGTTTCCATACTTTTAACAGCAATCTACTTCTAAACAATAAACAAAAGAAAGTAGTGATATCTTGGCAAGAAATCATTAAATTATCCTTATAAATTTACATATACAAGTATCCCAAACGGAAAAGATTTTTAACAAACTACTATTAAACTATCAACAAACTACCAACAAACTATATTTTTGTGGTTTGTTAAAGTAGTTTGATAGTATAGCATTTAATGAACCACTAACAAACCACTTTTTCTAAAAATAGCTGCAGTGGTTTGTTAGTCTTTCATTTCTGGTGATTGTGATTTCTTTATAGTTTGTTAGACTTGGAATCTTGCAACAGTGTTTTATTAGTATAGCATTTGCATCTAACCACATGGGAAATTACTTTACAGACGTGTTTAGGGTTGAATTATCTAGAATTGTTGAAGTTTCCAAGAACAGCTTAATCTTTACATCCGGTGTTAGCTATTTGCGCCAATTTTCAAACCAACAAGCAGGTCAGAAACGAAGGAACTGGTGAAGGGACATTCAAATTGTTAGTATCATTCTCTAAGATCTCTGACTGGAAAAAGCAGCATTTAACATTATTAAAAGATGGATCTGGATACAGAAGAGGTATTTAATGCATGTCATGAAGTTCCTTTTTACCTAAAGTAAGGCTGGACTACAGTACGTAACCTTCTGTGAATGTGGATGCGTATGCTTTTTACTAGCTTTGGGTTTTTATTTATTTTCAGATTGACCTAATTAATTCCTATACTAGTTTAGATCAGTTATGCATTGGATTATGGGAAGTATACTTGAAAATAAGACAAAAAAGATGTTTTTCAAAGTTGCAATGAGGCCAGAAAAAAGGAAATATTGCAGCATTTTCCATGCCAGATGAAGCAGAGAAAATTTAAATGTCAGCTTGAAGAACATTTTTTTTTGGTGAAAAATACTATGAAGATGTCACAACATGAAGGAGAATATGTGACAAGTACATGGACATTGACTTGGAATTGCATCTCCTAAACAAAAGGGAACATGTTGGAATGTTGCACTTGCATTGGCTAAACTTGTGAATCCTGGAATTTAAATACTCTGAAACAAGACTTGTTGAATATTTCAAAATGTGATTGTTTTAGGTGTTTTCAAAGACTTGTGGATTAATTTGTAAAGGAAAATTCAATTCTAGTGTTTTGCTGATGGATTTGTTACCAGTGATTTGTTAGTAGTTTGTTAGAGTGGTTTGATAGTAGTTTGTTAGCGTGGTTTGATAGTAGTTTGTTAGAATAGTTTGATAGTAGTTTGTAAGAGTGGTTTGATAGTAGTTTGTTAGAGTGGTTTGATAGTAGTTTGTTAAGAGTGGTTTGATAGTAGTTTGTTAGAGTATAGTTTGTTAGCTCATTTGCATGTGATTTGCTATACTATTAAACTACTTTCAAACCATAGTGGTTTGTTAGTAATTTGTTATAGTAGTTTGTTTGCCCTTTTTTTCCGTATGGGATATCATACAGTGACTAAACAGTATAAATCTCAGAAAATGATTAGAACACAAACCACGTGCTTAGCCTTACACAAAAAACCGGGTCATGTTAACGATGCAAAAATAATACTTAAAATTGCTGAAACATTTGACTTTACAAGATTTGCATTATAACACATGAATTCTTAGATCTTAATATCATATCAAATGAAAGTGTACTTACACTATAGGGCTACAAAGTCACAAAATCTAGTAAATTTTGCACAGGTAAAAATATGGCGCTTGCCAAACTACGGGAAATAACTCTCCTAATAAACAAAACAAAAGGTTAACTCGTACATAGTTGATTCGGAGACATTACACTCCCCGCCTAATATCTGAAAGATATTACAATTTACAAAGACATTCTCATACAATTTACAGACATTCTTAAGCACAATTTTTAAATGTTTATCTTAGTCAATCAAGATAACAAGTTCTGTAATAGGTCGGATATATGTCGTTGGTTTACCATCTCTGATGACGCGTACCTCAACTGTTCTTACTTTGTGGTCACTCTCACTTTTAAACGCATTCACAATTAGTCCTAGAGGCCAGTGTCCACGGTGTGCTTCTTTGTCACGCAAAAGGACGACATCCCCGACTTTCACATCTGGACGTTCATTCTGCCATTTACGTCGCACTTGGAGTTGCTGTAGGTAACCATTCCGCCAATGTTTCCAGAAGATATCTGACAGACACTGTACATGTTTCCACTGTTTCCTGTATATATCCTTGATATCAGTTGAGCTAACAGGATGAACATCAGGAAATTCCTTCTGTGTAAGCAACATCGAAGGGCTGATAATGTGCGGGTTCTCTGGGTCAGATGATACTGGGCAAATGGGTCTTGAATTTACTATGGCACAAACTTCGCACATAAAGGTGCACAAGACTTCATGCGTGAGCTGCTTTGTGTTTGCGTTGAGTAACATTGAGTCCAGTATTTTTCTTGACACACCAATCATCCTTTCCCAGGTTCCACCTCGGTGGGATGCATGTGGGGGGTTGAAAGTCCAAATTATCCTATTTTCAAGAAGGTAATTGTGAATTGGTCCCTTTTCTGTGTAGACAGCTTCAGCCTTTATGTCATCAAGGGCTCCTAGAAAGTTGGTTCCCCTGTCAGAACGGATTTCTTTCAAAGGTCCACGAATTGAGATGAATCGTCGTAAGGCATTAATAAACGATGAGCTGCTCATCTCTTCAATAACCTCTATGTGTATTGCTCTTGTTTTCATGCATGTGAATATTACAGCCCATCTCTTGCTTTGGGAAAGGCCACCTCTAGTTCGTCGGGCCACTACAGGCCAAGGTCCAAACACGTCGACCCCGACTGAACTGAATGGAGGTCCAGGCGTTACTCGGTCTGGTGGTAAGTCAGCCATCTGTTGGAATTCTAACTTCCCTCTGAGTTTCCTGCACACTACACATTTGTGCAGGATGGAATTAACAAGGCGCTTACATCCAATGATCCAAAAGCCCTTGGATCTTACTGTACCTTCCGTGATGAGTCTACCCTGATGATAAACTTTCTCATGCAGATGAGTAACGAGAAGTGTGGCGATGTGCGATTTCCCTGGAAGGATGATGGGATTTCTTTCATCTATAGAGAAAGGTGCCTTATTCAGACGTCCACCGACACGTAAAATTCCATCATCATCTACGAAGGGATGAAGAGCAATAATGTTGCTTTTCAAGGAAAGTGGTTTCTTCTCCTGTAAATGCTTCATGTCATCTCCATACCAGAATTTCTGTACCTCCCTGATAATGAAACGTTCTGCTTCTTGAGTATCTTCAATACTGCGCACTGAAAACTTGACTTTGCCTCTGCAAAATCTCTTTAGGTATGAGATCGCATTCACTAATCTCGTCCATGAGGAGAACTTTTCAAATCGACTCACTAAATGCTCCTTCACCTCTGTTTTCTTGACACAAACTATGGGTCGTATTTCTGCATCTGTGTCTGGATTGACTAAGGGAAAGCTTTCATCCTCTACCTTCTCTACAGACCTCAGTTGTATTGGTCCTCTGAGCCAATCGCTTTGAGACAAGTCCTCGACAGATGTATGACACCGAGTTCCAATGTCAGCTGGATTGTCCTGTGTGGAAACAAAGGACCACTGCTCTGGTTTAGATCGCCTATGTATCATGTTGATCCGGTTGCTGACATAATTGTAGAATCGTCGAGTTCGGTTATGCAGGTATCCTAATACAACCTTGCTATCTGTATAGTATTTTGCAGAATCTCGATTTAAGTCAAGCTGTTGGAATACCGTATGAGCTAGTTCTGTGGCTAGAAGAGCGGCACAAAGCTCAAGGCGTGGTATAGTACTTCCTTGCTTAGGCGCTATCCTTGACTTTCCAATGACAAATCCAGTATTGACTTCACCTAAATCATCAACTGTCTGTAAGTACACAACGGCAGAAATTGCCTTCTCCGAGGCATCCGAGTAAACATGAACTCTGCTTGAGGTAGCACAGCTTAAGGATACTGGCGTGTACATCCTTGGAATGCGCAGATCTTCCAAGGCATGTAGAGAATGCTGCCATCTAGACCATTCTTCTTCACGGTCCTTGGGTAGAGGTTCGTCCCAGTCATCATTGTCCTCACATATCTCCCTGTAAAGTATCCTACCATGTATGATTATAGGTGCGATAAACCCAAGAGGATCAAATAAACTGTTGATTATGGACAGTAGACCTCTTTTTGTGAACGGTTTTTCTGGGATACGTGCACTAAAGGTCAAACAGTCTGAATTGATGTCCCATGCTAAGCCAAGGCTCTGTTGGATGGGTAGCTCATCAGCGGCAATATCTAGCGACTTCAGATTCTTTTCTAAATCTTCAGCAGGAAAGGCCTCCATGACGTCAACGCTGTTAGATGCAATCTTGTGGAGTCTGATCTTGGCTTCGTCCTTCAGGACTTGCTGCGTTTTCTGAAGCAAATCTATGGCCTCCTGACTTGATACCACAGACATGAGCCCGTCATCAACATAAAAATTTCGGGTGACATAATTCTGTACGTCAACTTCCGCCTTTTCAACTGTTTTGCGTAAGCCATATGTCGCTACTGCTGGCGAGGGTGTGTTCCCAAACACATGAACCCGCATTCTGTATTCGATTAACTCTTCACATGGGTCATTGTTTCTGTGCCAGAAGAAACGGAGAAAATCTCTATGGTCCTCTCTGACCAAGAATGAATAAAACATTTGTTCTATATCTGCCATAAAGGCCACTTTGTTCATACGGAAGCGCATAAGGACTCCAAGTAGTTCATTGGTCAGATTGGGTCCTGATAGCAGTACTCCATTGAGAGACAGGCCCTTGTATTTGACAGACGAGTCAAATACACCACGTATTTTGTCCGGCTTCCGCGGGTGGTAAACTCCAAAGAGAGGTAAGTAAAAGCATTCTTTCTCTGCTGGTAAGGGCGGAGCTACCTCCATTGCACCACTGTCTATGAGTCCTTTCATGAAAGTCATGAGATGTTCTTTTTTGACCGAGTTCTTCTCAAGACTCGCATCCAACATGTGGGCCCTCTTCAAGGCTTGAAGTCTGTTGTTTTCCAGAACTGGCCTCGGTTTCCTAAAAGGTAATGGTGCTTTCCACTTTCCACTGGAATCTTTCTCAAAACCTTCCTCCATGATCTGCAGGAACTGACGATCATCTACAGAGAGGCCAACTTGGTCGTCGTCTGCTGATGTTTGGAAAATATCCTTCCCAACTGCATCTTGATATGGTACAATGTCCTCTGTCAGACAGAAACTGTTTTGACATGGTTCGAAAATGGTTTGGCGGCCATCTTCAATCACTGTAGTTTTGTAGACAGTGACACCTTGTGGCTTGTGTAATCTACCAAGGCACACATCTCCTATCACTACCCAACCAAAACTCAATTTCTGTGCGAATGGCGAGTCCTTAGGTCCTATTCGCTGATCATGTATATGGTGCGCTTCTATCAAGTCTCTACCAATCAGTAAAAGTATTTTGGCATCTGTGTCAAGTGGAGGCAATGACAGATCTTTAAGATGCGAGTGGTGTTTGAGGACTTCTGGAGTCGGTATCTCATGTCGCTCGTCTGGAATCTCATTGCACTCAGTAATAGTAGGAAGTTCCATCACTGTTGATCCATCTACTGCAGCTATCATCAAACCAGAGGCTCTGCGACCACTTGAGCGAATGCGTCCAGCACACGAGGTAAGCGTGAATGAATGAATCTGACTATTGGGTACATTCATATAGTCAAATAACTCAGATCTTCCAAGTGTTGTGTTACTCTGGTCATCAACAAGAGCATAAAGGCGCAAACGTTTTGAAGGTGTTTCCTTTGGATACACGTCCACCAAAACAGCCTTTGCACATGATCGTCCGGAAAACTGTTCCCCACAAACAGCAGTACACTTGGTAAGAACATGGCCCTCCTCCCCGCCATTCTGTCTCTGGCCTTGAGAGCTGTCAGGTGGATGCAGAGCAGTAGGGTGCTGTATGCTTCCACAATCCTCACATTTCACCTCCACATTGCAGGCTTTGAACGTGTGTGTATCCGATTCACAGCACTTGTAGCACAAGTTGTGCTCTCGAAGGTATTGTTTACGATCACGAATGGATTTCTTCCTAAATGCTCTACACTGATTTAATGTATGTTCCGCATTGTGAATAGGACATCTCTTCTTTGTAACTGTATTGTCTCTTGTCGACTCTTGAAAGTCTGTCTTCTTGACGGTCACCGATTTCACTGGTTTGAAGTTGGATCTTGGTGCTTTCTGATCTCCGGTGAAGGTCGGAGTAGCTTGTAAGCCAGGATCATTCATCATGGTTGAAACTTCCTTTACAAAGTCACAGAAAACACTGAACGGAGGGTATGGAACTCCATGAGTCAGCTTATACTTTGAAGCTTTAGAAGTCCATTTGTTTTGTAAACTTGGTGTTAACTTTTGTACTATGGGAAGGACTCCCACTGATGTGTCGAAGTAGCTGAAAAGTTGGCTGTACCTTGGATTCTCTTTCAATGCCATCGTTTCACTTAAGATATCAGAGAGTTTGTACAGACGTCTAGGTTCGCTTGCACTGATTCGCTGGAAATTTGCAAGTTTAGACTTTATCGCGGTTTCCACTAGTTCAGGTGAGCCGTATCTTTCCTCTAGTCTGGTCCATAAAGTCTGACAGCCTTGAGAAGGATCACATATAGTTGCTGCTCTGATGCTTTTCGCATGTTCCCTTGACTCAGGTCCAAGCCATCTGATCAATAAGTCCAACTCTTCAAGCGGTGTGACTGATGCATCCTGAACCACGGATTTAAAACTTGCCTTCCATGCAACGAAATTCTCTGGCTTGTCGTCAAAATTTACCAGTCGTGTTAGCATTAAGTCCTTTTTAAGCATGAAGCTAGCGAGACTGGCTACACTGTTCTGTGGTTCAAATGGTCTGATTGGAGAATAGGAAGTGGCGACTTCTACTGTTTCTGTTGCGGGAGCCTTTTGTGCTGGGACAGACTCAACATTTTGTTCCAAAACTTCCTTCTCCCATGTTTCACTTTCTTTTAGTTTGTTCACTTCTTCCACGAATTTCCTTGTGCGTTCTGAAGAGTCAATAACAGAATTAGATTTCCTTGATAAATTATCAATGTCCATTTCCTCCATCGCACGCAATTCTGCTTGGGCTGTTGCCAATTCTTTTTGTGCATCCAGACACTCTAATTCTGTCTCTATTTCTGCTTTTTTCCTTAGTGCCTCTGCTTTGGACTTTTTCTCCTCTTCATCAAGCCTTGCTTGTTCTTTCTTCAATTCAGAAGCCCTTTGTACGAACTGCAGTCTTGCTCTGGCTGCCTCTGCTTTTACTCTCTGCTCCAATAGCATGGAAGTTGTACTTCTGGAAGTTGTACTTCTAGATGTGGATGATCTGCTTGATCTTGAAGTTCTGCTTGTAGATCTTGGAACACTTTTTAATGACACATCATCTGTTAAGTCAAGTGAAAGTTTGGGTTTCACATCTGGTGAAAACTTTGTATCTTCATCCTGTTGTTCCATAATTGTGTCAATTTCCTGGATGATACTTTCTACTTTCTGTTCCAAGGAGGACATGACTATCTCTTGTGCAGCTTTTTCTCTTCTGCTTTCCTCAGTATTTTTTCTCACAAGAAAATCCAGGAATTCTTCACTGATTTTATGGTAGTCGCGAGACAGTTTGAGCAAACTTTCCTTTAGAATAATGAGGATTTCTGTACTTCCAATGTTGGTTGTTAGTTCGTCATGCGAATGTTTCATTTCATTTTCTAGTTTTTTTCTCAGTCTCCGCAGTTTGTCACAAAACTTATTTACGTCTTGTTCATAGACCTCCCTTCCTGCTGCTGTTAATTGTCTGTTAGATCGTTTTTCGTGATGTTCTTGATGAGTGGATTCATCTGGCGACGTTGAACGGCTCTGGTTCTTCATGACTGCAAAGTCCTAGTTCTTTTACTATACTGGAACAGTTAACGAGAAGGCTTCATCTCCTTTATTCAGTATTGGTGCAGTAAAAGACTGTAAATTACATAAAAAGTTATTAGAAATTACATACAAAATGACTGACATAAAATGTAGACTATATTATATAACATTTATGACTGAACCGAGTTTCCATACTTTTTACTTTTAACAGCAATCTACTTCTAAACAATAAACACAAGAAAAAATAGTAATATCTTGGCAAGAAATCATCAAATTATCCTTATAAATTTACATATACAAGTATATCATACAGTGACTAGACAGTATAAATCTCAGAAAATGATTTGAACACAAACCACGTGCTTAGCCTTACACAAAAAACCTGGTCATGTTAACGATGCAAAAATAATACTTAAAATTGCTGAAACATTTGACTTTACAAGATTTGCATTATAACACATGAATTCTTAGATCTTAATATCATATCAAATGAAAGTGTACTTACACTATAGGGCTACAAAGTCACAAAATCTAGTAAATTTTGCACAGGTAAAAATATGGCGCTTGCCAAACTACGGGAAATAACTCTCCTAATAAACAAAACAAAAGGTTAACTCGTACATAGTTGATTCGGAGACATCACAGCAAAATTAGGTCAAATGACACATGTACGTGGTCCGTTTGAAGTATTTGTGCAATTCTTAAGTGAAAAATAAGAAAAAATTGTGTATATCAAAATGCGTGAACAGACACTGTAACATTATGTCAAATGCATCTATCTGCTACTGCATTAGGTGACGTGATTTACAAATGACGTCATTATAGCCGTGCTGACGCCGGGCTGCAGAAGTAAAACTAATGCGAATTAAAATTTTATATCTGCAGCCTACGGCTATTATGACGTCATATGCAAATCGCGTCACCTTCTTCAGACGCAGATCCATTTGATATAATGGCAAAGTCTCTGTTTATACGTTCTCATAATTAACAAAATTTTTCTTAGTTTTTCACTCAAAAACAACACAAGTACCTATAGCTGACCATCGACAAGTGGTATTTGACTAAATTTTGCCAATTCGCTTGCGCCAGAATTTATTTCGAATAGTTTCGCTTAGCGTTCACACGGAGCTAATGCGAAGTAATTTAATGCGCAGTTAACTAATTCGTATTAAACTAATTCGCATGAAATTCTCCGTGTGAACGCTAAGCGAAGCTATTTTGCAGTAACTTTACGTTTAAGTTGAATTAATCTCTCCATTTGAACAGGGCATAATACTTGCCGGATGGGGCTGCAGATTTACACCTACACCCGACGCCCTTGTCTATTGAGCAGTAAGGGATATCTTGTGTCAACGCCTGTATGTAATTTTAGACACGGGATTTCGATTTTATTAAGTGACATCGAAAGGAACAGTCTCCACGTGTGGCCGTAGATTCGAACCGCAACGTAACAATCAGCGCCTTACCTTGCGAATCCTACCTAATCAACCACGCAGAGGACTATATGTTACTTAGTATTTGTAGGCACAGCATATAATATGTACAGTGGAACGGCAAAATGTACCGTTAAATATGAATATGTACTTACTGTTGATGGTGTTTAGGACCACATCCTGAGAGAATTATGTAAGTCTACGAAAATCTAATGATACATGTCTCGAAGTATAATGCACTCACTTAGTTCATTTACAGAACTAAGAAAGAAAATCCATCAGATGTCTTATAGTACTGGACTTAAACGAGAACCGCTGACTTTTGCAGTTGACGAATTATTCTCACAATAGGACAGTGTATGGAAGCTCTTTTAAGATATAAATATTTAGCCCAATCTTTAATTCAGCGAAAACAGCAGGCTATTTCAAAGCACAGATAAGTTGCACTTGGAGAAATCTACAATCATCCTACCCTAAAACCAGGCCTTGACATATAAGTGCCCCTTACACCATTACTATGACCACTAGAAAGGTTTTCTTATCCATTATGAATTCTGTATCTCCGTTGATGACACAGGTTTAAATGTCAAAGAAAACAGTCAACTTATAAGTCAGTACTCTACGTAAAAGTCCGATAGGAGTACAATATGTGCTTCAAGGGTAGACACATAAAGACCCAAGCAGGCAGATGTGTAATTATTCAAATGGGACAATATGTTGATAGATGAGATTATGTGCAATTTGCTGTATGTAATTTATATATACATGTTTACAAGATCTTATATTTATCTTACAAGTATATAAGATTTAATTTCAGGAACGGGGTTAATCATATAAAAAACTAATTAATCACATAACAAATACATGTACCTTGTCTTTTTCACAAAACAAATAAAAGGTTAATTAACAACGAACTTTCAGACATGTCACGAATTCGTTTAATTATAATATCTTTTAAATAGGGATGTCAATGAGTACCGTGTACTCGATCGAACGTCCGAGTTTCGAATACTAAAAATAGAACTCGGTTACCCGGATGTGTATTTTTTCTTATTTCAAAGAACATATTTTTATCAAAAACTCAATTTCTTATATAAAAAAGACTTAAAATATGCATTTGGTATCGTCATCAAGACCTGTAAAACACTCGTTATCATCCGTGACCAATTACTTGTTCTTCCCTACTGTGGTCATTAAGTTTTAAAATCGACCTATATATATATATCTAAGACGCCATGACAACCCTCCCTTTTCACGATCTTTGAAATAAATGCATGGGGATCTTATATCTGCGGAATATGGAGTTTTATTACATTTTAACCCGTGAAATACTGTAATTTATTCATTGAATAGAAATGATATCCTGTCACAGTGTGAAAAGATATCAAAATGATACATGTATCCTGTCACTGTGTCGAATATCAAAAGTGCGGGAAAACACTCAATTTCCTTTCTTATACCGAAGATTGCTGTAAATATATCTTCCTTGACATAATATAAGATAGATGGAAATAAATAAACAATCCTGACAGGAATAAAACTGTCAAAATTACCAAAAATATGTTGTCAAATTCATGTTAACAGTGTTTTCACCCCACTTAACTATAACATCTCAACGGCTTAACTATGACGTCACGAGTCCATGAATGTATTACAAAAAAGACGGAGGTAAAGGAAAAATAAAAAAAAAAATAAATATAATAAACAGAAAATTCAATGTTTTATAGTTGAATATGGAATTTATTTCACTCGTTAGACAGGATTTTTTTGATATTTTCACTCGTGCTTCGCACTCGTGAAAACATAAAAAATCCTGACCCACAAAACATTGAATATCCTCTATTAACTTTACTCAATGTAATGATATTACTTAAAATATACTGTGGAAGGGACTTCTTACTCCGTCTATCTTATATTTGAATAAATAGGAAATGTATACATTTTTAATATCCGGTGATGTTAATACATTCGAGGTTGTTTTTCCGAACACTGACGGAATGACCCGAGATGATGCAATGTGGGACTCAAAATCAACACACTTGTAGTTACATTTTACAGAATACCCGGGTACTCGATCGGAAAAACGTCCGAGTAACCGATTATCAAAATTTGACCGATTTGAAATCTCTACCTTTAAAACATGTTATAAATATGTATTATTGAATATTTCCATTTCTTTTTGTTTTCTTTGTGAAAAATCTTTGAAAGAAGATATGGAGATAACGAAAAGTATTCAATCTCAAAGTCCATAAAACAATTCAAAATTAAAGCAGAGCAAACACGGACTTCCGAAACACCAGAGATGGGATCAGGTGCCATGGAGGAGTGAGCATCCCCTGCCGACCGGTCACAACCGCCGTGTGCTCCTTGTCATGATCAGGAAATAACGAAAGAAATCCGTCGTCAATTCAGTGTATAGAAAATGGGCTAACAATTGGTATGAAAAACGTCAGTTAGCATTTGACTCAATGATAAACTGTATTTGCTGACAGGGTCACTGTATCGACCAAAGAACTTAGGAAATGATGACTTTAAACGAGACTGATGATATTCTTGTTTGTCAACTTGCTTGGCAATACTTTACCTCGTTTTAGAAATTGTTCATACGTACATGCTCTTGCATATCGAATCAACTGAGATATATATACTCCGTATGCAAGTGCTGAAGGTATATTGCTGCATAAGTAAGGGAAGTTGACGATAGAAAAGTTTAAGTCATCACGTTTATCATATAGCTTGGTTGTTAGATTACCATTAGTGTCTTTTTCAAGTAAAATATCCAAGTATGAAATAGAGGTGTCGGACTCTGTGGTATCTTTTATCTCAAACTCGCCAGGATACCGGTATATTGTATCGACGAAGGAATGGAAATTACCATTATTAATTGACAATACGTCGTCGATATATCTAGATGTCGAGTTGAAGGTCACAACAAGTATTTTCTTCTTTTCACGCATAAGATTTTGCATAAATTCTGCTTCATATGAATATAGAAATATAACGGGGCGCAATTTGTACTCATGGGAATTCCAATAGACTGTTGGAATACATTGTCTCCAAAAACCACATAGATGTTGTCAATCAGAAACTCAAGCTTCTTCTTGATGTCAACTTTAGAGTACTTATGTGTGCAATCAGAATCTGTTTTAACAAAATAATTTTGCAAATGACCAATGATGAGGTAAGTAAATTTACGAGTTCCATTTTTATTGAAGAAGCAGATGTCAATGATATCAAAAAGCCTGGATTTCTATTTGTCGTGGGGAATTATTGTGTATAAAGTTGAAAAGTCGAAAGTTTTTAAGCTGTTGATTTTGTAAAATCTTGTGATTTCAAAGTGTCCAAAAGTTCTTTAGAATTTTTAAGTATCCACATCTGATTTCACACCAATTCTTGAATATATAGTTGCACAGTACTTTTGAAGTTTTTCCTTCACTACTGTCAATATCTTAGTGAGGAGTAACGAAAGAGGCTTGGTTGAACATTTAGTGGAACCTGCAATGTATCTTTGTTTGTAAGGATTCTTATGAAGTTTTGGAATCCAATATATATAAGGTAGTTCAAATTCATTTTGGTTCTGTGTAATATTGAAAGTATTCAAAACTGACAGGTGATTTTGAAGAATTTCTTCCTTAGAAAGGGAAGTATGAGTATAAGTCGGATTACCATTTGTAGAATTAAATCCAAGTTCTTCTAGAATGCAATTTATATAATGAGCCTTACAAACGAAGACAATGTTGTTACCTGCTTTGTCGGCAGGAACCAGTACGTACTGATCGTGTAATCTATCTAACTCCTTTTTCACTTCTGGTTTATTGAACAAAGAAGGATATATGGTTTTCATATTGTCCCTCAATCTTTTAATACCAGACTTTAAAAGGATCTGATACATTAAATCCATTCTGACAAGGTGTCAATGTCATCTTTTTATATCTTGCTCATCGTATGGCGTAATTTTCCACAGAATCCAAAATATTTATGAAATTCCGACGCCAGTTGAAGGATTGGGGTTCCCTTTATTTAGGACCTTTTAAAAAAAGTGATCTAGGTCCTCATTACGAATTATAATTACGTCACCTTTAATAATGTGTCCAGCAGGACTATATTTATAGGGCAAAGAAGAACATGAACACGAAGGAGGATTATGTTTCAGATAGTCGGTATCCAGGCCATGTAAAATGTTTTTGCAATTGAATGTTAAGTGAGTTGATTTCTTGATACTTCCAAAGGAATGTAAATTTCGCCGAGGTAAATAAACTTAACAATGATTCCTCAATTATGATTTCGGCAATTACATGCAATAAAGATAGAAATAAATATTTAACATAGGGATCAAATCGAAAACTTTGATATTTATTTGTTTGTTTTCCCATCCGAAACTTTTATATAGATGTACAATAAAATTAAAATCACCGATGTTTTATTGTGCCTTAAACTTGTAGTATCTACTATATTGACATTTCATTCTCTATTTGGACAACATACCTGTTGATATCGTATGCAGAATATCCATAATACAAAAGCAGGGAAGGAAGCCAACCTGAAAATATGTACACATTTTCAATAACAAGTTATTTTTTCATACTTTCAAGTTCAAATTTATTGGTTCAGAAGCATTAACAAATTGTAATTTAACACTCAGCATTTGTAATATTTTTTTTTCTACAACTAACATGATTATGATGTCACACTCTCAACTTATTAGATACTCAAGAACATGCTCTGACTGTTATCAATTTTTAGCCGAGACGGGTTATTCACTCAGTTCATTTTGCAGTGATTTAAGCATTTTGTAAAAATTGTATGGTCGTTGTAATGCCATCATTCGGTCGTATTTTGGCTGACTTAATTGTTGTATTTATGGTGATAAGGCCATCACTTAGCCAAATACAATATTTACTACAAGTGCATTCGTGTTTGTTCTACTTTAAAATAAAAATTAAATATTGGTCATACTATTTTTAAAAATGATATTTGATAGGCTTTCGTATGTAACAGGTGTATTCCTTATGACAAAAGCCTTTACTTCACACCCTTTGACCTTGACTTGTAGTTGTAGCTTTTTGATAGTTAAATACTTTGCCTTATACTTTGATCTGTGTGCCAGAACTTTTTTTTCACAGATACTCTCTTTGTATCCTTTCTTTTGATTCTATTATTTTTTAATAACATCTTCTTTGGACTTTGACTTGCTTTTGATAAACATAAACATTCGCCATGAATTGCCACGGATGTATCAGTGTGTGTTTTTCCAACACGCCTACTGTTTTCTTCAAAACAGGGACTTGCTATCTATAGCAATTGTTTCTTAAAGTCTTGGTTCTACACTTTATTCTTGTTTTTCAAGACAGACTCCAGTATAACGATGTCCAAACTGAGTTGCATTTATTTGTTTGAAAACCTCCATTTAAATAGATAGGAACTTGAAAGTAAACATGAATATTATTTCGAACAACTTCGTAGGATCTTTTCAGTTCTAGAACTTAACGAGCCATCACATTGAACATTTCTTGGCCTTATTGTAATTACCAATCCATCGATATATGAGTTAAATATCCATTAACCATAACATAATGATTTGTATTAATCACTCTAACAAGTCTATTACATATACATGTACATCAAAATGACTTTATAGATGGAATGAATAAAAACATCAGAACTCTCAAAAAGACATTTTACACTTGTTTCCCATGCACTTGTGTCTTATTATGCCATATTGATCGATTATTTTGTAAAACTTGATTTGGAAACATCTACTTACATTCTATAGCATAATTCCATTTTTTCATTTTTGCAAAGAACAAAATAACTTCCTAGTTGAAAATTAAATCTGAATTAAGTAACACTGTAAGTGTGCCACTTACAGCATAACATCTTTTTTTCCTTTCATCACGTTTTAAATGCTAGTATTATCTAAACTAGTTCGCAAGCTTCTAGGTTCAAAATTTAAGCAAATGATATTTTGTTAGTAAATGAACTCTCATTTCAAATTAATTCAAAAAGCAAACATATGACAAAATATGCTTAAAGCTGGGATTTGATTCGTAAAAGGAATTTTCCAGCCATATTTGATTATTCACTCACTATATCTAAGAGCCACTAAATGAGTCGCTCATTTTGTCACAGTTTTAACCGGTACTTTGTCCAGACAGATGCATGCTTCACAGCACTCGCTAGAGATAAAGGAAGATACGAAAGAGGATACAAACACAAAAACGCGTAACTGCCACAAAATGTACACGTGTCGTCATTCCACAAAGATACCCGTCGCAATACAGCAGACAGCTGCATCGAATACAAGAGGTATGTATCCCGATTTTGATATCTGTAGTATAATCGAATACGGCGTCTGTTTAAGAGTCATGTTCAGCTTTAAAGGCAACGTATGGTCTGAATTTTATTTTCTATGTATAAAACTGTACCTCTTATATATAAGAGAAAAGCTGCATCTTATGCACGGAAAGAATAACATCATTCTTGGACACATTAGAACTTTTAAAAAAGTTTGAATAAAAATCAAGTAAAATATACAACCTTTACATTTAAGTATTTAATTAAAGTTTATTGCCCAGTTTAGTGCTTTTTGTCCCCCGCTTTCACGAAAGCGAGGGGACATTAAATCTCATTCGTTTGCCCGTCTGTCCTTCTCTACGTCTGTCTGTCCGTCAGTCTGTCCGTCCGTCACAAAAACTTTAACCTTGCACATAACTTTTGATTTAGTAGAGCTATGTCTTTCATATTTTATATGTATATTCCTTGTGACAAGACCTTTCTTTGGGTACCACAAAGTTTGACCTTGACCTTGGAGTTTGACCCACTTTTACACAAAAATTCTAAAATTTTATTTTGGCCCTACCTTTTGAATGGTAGGTATTACGACTTTTATATTTCACATATGTATTCTTTGTAGTAAGACCTTTTATTGGATACCAACAACTTTGACCTTTTGACATTGACCTTGGAGATTTCCGTACTTATAAAAAAAATTTTAATCTTTACCATTTCTTTTGTATGATAAGGGCTAGGGCTTTCATACTTCATATATATAATTCTTGTGAGAAGCCCTTTCAATGAAAACCTACAACTTTGCCCCTTGGACCTTGACCTTGAAATTTGGCCTACTTTTCAAAAAACTTTAACCTTGGCTACAACTTTTGAACACTAGATACCAGGACTTTCATATTTCACTTATGTTTTTTTTGTGGCGAGACCTTTCATTTGATACCAACAACCTTGACCTTTGATCTTGACCTTGGAGAATTTTTGTACTTATGAGAAAATTTTAACCTTGACCATAACGTTTGAATGGTAAGGGCTAGAGCTTTCATGTGTCACATTGTAATCCTTTTGAGAAGACTTTTCATCGGATATCAAGAACGTTAACTCTTTGACCTTGGGGTTCAATGATAATTTCTAAATAGATTACTTATGATAGGGCGTTCACATTAGACACAAATTGTCATACAAAAATGACATCTCACCCAAAAAAACACCGAAAGCGGGGGACCACAATTCTTTGAATTTGCTTGTTATTATTAATTCCGTCTTTTATTTCCCTAAATTCTAAAACACTAGAATCATTAGAATGTGAAAATATATTTCCTTTATTACATTCGGACTTAAAATGAATTCCCAAACACTAAATTGGTACATCTTCAAGAGTTGATATTAACATGATAATATTTACTCTCAAAGCTAATGTGTCCAAAATACGTCATAAACATGAGGATTGAAGGAAATATTTATCAAGCGATATAACTTTATCTCCGAACATGGCAGCCTCCAGCAGTCAGTTCACATATAACTTTGATGTCTTATTACTTCATAATTAAGTAAAAATTAAACAAATGGCAATATCAGATAAAATTCATTAATGATCATTCCAAGAATGAAATATCAAAAAAATATTCTAGACACGACGTTTCGTTTAATATGACAGCGGTTGGCCCAGTTTCTAATTAAACCAACCAATAAAGCTAGTAAATTATGAAAATATTGTTATTTACATACTTATTTGAAACATGTAATTTTAAATGGAACAGCATTGATATTCGTATTATTTTTTAGTTTAATAACTCAGATGAAATTAAAAAAACAAACGCTTGTATACATTTTTATCATGCAAAAATAAAGGGGGTACTTTTTGTTGCTGATTTCAGAATCGGTCTTGTACGAAAGTTTGATTCTTCATTTTTTTCATTTATTCAGCTTTCTAAAAACAACATTCAAACCGATTGCAGTCAAAAAATGTCCAAATTTTCAGCTGACAGTGACTTGAGAAACAAGGAAATTGATGCTGCTTTAAATGAGAAACGATCAATTGAAATAATAATTAAAAATATTAAAATGATGTTAATTTTTTGATTACATTTCTAATCTTAACATTTTCTTATCTTATATTTGTATAAAATGCAGAAAATTACTGGTGAAACATTTTAAAAATTCACGAGTACATTGCAAAATGCAATGTATATAAGGATTCTACAGTGTTATGAAGTACATGAACCTTTTTTTTACTTGGTAATTCACATAGTATATGTACTTCCTAGTACTCTATCATAATACACTATAACATTTCTACACTTAACAAAATTACTAACTCATCGCTCAGTATTTTTTATCTGCATATACATTTGTCTCATCTACTTAAGTATATCTAAAATATTAGCATTCTTACTGCATTAAAATTTGTCGATGCTTAATTATTTCAACACAACCCTGAAAAGGCCATCTTACAATTGGCCGTTACAATTAGAGCTAGTCTATTTTGTTTTATATAACCCTTATCGACAAAGTATACAACCAAAATAAAGATATGTATATTATTTTTCATCAACAAAGATAAAAGTAGATAGAGAAAATATTGTATCAACAGTACTTCTCAGCATTATATAAACTTTGCGAACGTGCGAAAAAAACGTGACGCAAGGCGATAGATAATGTGGTCCCATGACATTAATTATCTCAGATAAGTACATATAAAAACATCAAGGAAGTATTTAATAAAGAGTCATAGATGCCTTACCGACGACACGGCCGACTCAAGTATTTAAGCACCAGTCCACATAAAATGTGATATATGAGGCTTCTCAGAATTTGATGATTTTCCACTCATAGATTTATTTACCGGTCACGGTAGCCTAGTGGTAGAGCGTTCGCTTCGTGATCGGGAGGCCCGGGTTCGATTCTCGATCGCGGCGCCGCGTCATACCTAAGACGTAAACATAGGTAGTGACTGTTCCTTCGCCAAACGCTCGGCACTAGATGTGAAAGTCACGGGTCTTTCGGATATGACCTTAAAAACGTAGGTCCCGTGTCACGGTAGGCGTTGGCACGATAAAGAACCCTCACTGCTCAATGGCCCTGAGTTCCGAGTATAGGTCTAAATTTGAAGCCCTTCACCGGCATCGGTGACGTCTCCATATGAGTGAAAAATTCTCAAGAGGGACGTTCAACAATATACAATCAATCAATCAATCAATCATAGATTTATTTTGAAGTATAAACAATGTATGTAAAATGAAAAATGTTTTGAGTCATGGTAACCATGGAAACCCGGCCAAAGGAATTTCCTTAGCAACCGGTGGACTTTTCAGTGTTGAAGGACAAAAAATCACCTATCTTTGAGGCTTACATTAACACGTAAATACCATGAGAATTATTCTTACTTGTGGGTGTAATAAAGATACACATTTATAGTGTTCTAATAATGTAATACAAAATATTTAGGTCTTAAGTCAGTTCTGTGCTAGACATTGGAAGGTACACATGTTTTTACAGGTTTTGCTGATTCAGCATTTTTCGTGATTTTGGCAATATTCAAGGCAAAATTTTAAAAATGGCCAGATTAATACTGTAACAGTTGTTGCATGCATCTCACAAAAAAGTAGAGGTATTCCTCTTTTAGAATTTGAAGTCAAACTCATGGGCTCTTTTGAAAGTAGAATCTGTTGCCTAGCAACAAAAATGGGCTTTTTGATGCATAAAATGAGAAACAATGTAAAAATTTTACGGAAAAATCAAGTGAACTGTTATTTATGATAAACGAGATACAAATCTTAAAATAGTATAATTCAATTCGGTCTCCCTAGCACATTATTGAATATTGCATGATTCTTTATCTCCATAGCAACGGCAGTTTCTCTATAGCAACAAGGCAAATAAAGGTAATTTTGGCGTGTATTCGTGTAATCTTATTAAGACTTATTCAAATTAAGTCAGAAAAATCCGGTTGAGCAAAACTGACAATGAAATTTTGGTTTTATTCTTGTTATTTTTTTTATTTCTTAATCAACCCATATTGCAAGGATTCCGTATACATGACAACCAAAGTTCCTATGTCTCCTGTAAAACAGATTTGACTTTGGGATTGTATTGTTTGTCAAGAAATTTGATATTTAAGTAATATGCTGATAATTGCATGGTAATAGGTCGGAAAGAATTTAAAATGTTGTATCAAGCTATTGAATATTGTTCAATGACTTATTTCCATAGCAACAACACAACTCCCCTAGGAACGACACAAAGAAAGTTTGACGCATATTCATTTTTTACCTGTAAATCTTTAACTAAATCATGTCATGAAGAAAAAAAATGATGTTGAAATGTTTGTTTTTCGAAAGTATTTTTAAACTCATTTAATCCATAACAACTATTTCTAGCACATAGCAAACAATGTTACGTTTTCAGTATTGGTTACTCTGAAGTCGCTATTCATAATATTGAAAGATTAGGCACTCGTCACAGATTTCTCAGAAAGTATTACAATGTATGAATTCATTCCTCATGAAAATAAATAGATAAATAAAATGAATACCGTCACTTTGGAAATAATCCAATGATATTTCCAATTGAATAGGAAGATCAGGTTTTAATTATTCTATTCATGCTTGTCATAGATTGGAGAATTGTATTTTCCAAACGAAAAGAACCATTGCTCCATGCGGGCGACGCGGCACATTAAAAAAAATCAAAATAAGAAAAGTCGCATCGCAGTCAGTTACGGTTATTTACGTAAAATTGAAGTTTACACCATTTGAAAGAAATATTGCAAGATGTCCAAAGCTAGATCAAATACAAATGAATTTTAAAAAATGGCTAATCACACAAGTAAAAACTTTATTTTTGCATGTTGTTTGGTGAGATTTGCATTAATGTAGTGCAAACATATTTCAAAAATTATGCAAATGATGGTCAGAGGGTCATCTTCATGTATCCGGTTAGTTCATATCCTAAAATGGAAATATTATGCAACAAAAACAAAACAATTGACATCGAACGCATCCATGTACCAGGAGGCCCATGGGCCACATCGCTCTCCTGAGCACTGTGGCTAGGAAAAATCAATTCAGTAAATGCCTAAGTGGTCCCGATCCTAAAAGAGGGGGGATGATTTGATCAAACTTGTATCTATGCATACTCCAATCTACACTAACTAAGTGTGCTTACATATTTTTTGACTTACTGTGGCTTTATTCCAAATAAGTTTTTATGTACTTTTGTGGTCCCACCCAATCCTGGGGGTCATGATTTTAACAACTCTTTATCTTAACTACATGAGGATGCTTACATTTGAACAAGATCAATCAAGATTTTTATTAATTTTTCCTTTATATTCCTATGTAAAAATTTGATTATCCATTGTGGCCGTACCCCCTGGGGGTCATGATTTGAACAAACTTGAATCTGCACTACCTGAGGATGCTTCCATATAAATATGACCAATCATGGCTTTGCTGTTATCAAGAAGAAGATTGTTAAAGATTTTTCCTATATATTCCTATGTAAAACTTTGATCGTCCATTGTGATCCCGCCTACCCCCCGGGGGTCATGACTTGAATAAACTTGAATCTACACTACCTGAGGATGCTTCTACATAAGTTTCATCTTTCCTGGCCCAAAGTTTTTACATTAATACTAGTAATTTATATTGATATGGTGGCAAGAAGTATAAAATTCAAGTCCATCCCCCTCCCTTCCCCAAGTAAACTTCTGAGTGCTGAGCTGATTTGTTTTTACCTAGCCCGTGTGCTCAGGTGAGCGATGTTGGAGGTTGCTCCCACTACTTTGATACGCGTTGCTATGGGCCTCTTCTTTGGGTAATAGCATTTGAAGCTTCAGAGCTACAGATTCCTTGTGAACTGAATAAGTGTCAGCTCCCCAACAACAAGTTAAAGATAAAAGTTATAAATATCTTATCTTTTGAAAAATGGAAATTATCTCAAATGAACACAAAATATGCTAGATAAACATTACCAGGGTTTAGGGTTTTATTAGGTGTACACAATTTTGTGTGCTTGCTCATTTCATATTCATGTTTTCTTTCACTGCATTTAATTACCAGTATTTTGCATAGGATTTCCGACATGTTTAAAATTTTAATTCCGACATTTTTTGTATTTCTGGGATATCTGCAAGATCCCTTTCTGGCAATGTTTTGCTTGCCAAACAGCTGGAAATAAAAAATACATGTGCCCCCTCAATAATGATATCTGACGATCTTCTATTTTCTGGTTTGTTTGCCAAGAAATTTGCGGTTGTTGATAGTTCCCAAACTGAAAATATATGGTTGTAACACCCCACCCACCCCACCCCACCCCCACCTCCGAAATTGCTTACTAAGGGTATGTATTTACCAGAAGTGGTTTCTGTATGCCTTTTAATTTCCATCCGTGCATATCTGAGTTCAAACTTTAAACTGCACTTTTAAAAGGGAGATGTGCCTCTGAGATTTTCAGGTCACCTGAGTCTTTCAGATGACGTATTGCTATCTCTTTTCGTTCGTCCTCGTACGTCATTCGGCGGTGGTAAACATTTGACCATTTTTAGCTTCTTCTCTGGAACCACTGAACCAATTTCAACCAAATTTGAAATGACCCATCTATGGGTAAAAGAGGAACAAAAATTGTGTATTTCATGGTCCCTGGGGCCTGAGGGGTGGGACCAAAACCACTAGAATTAATGCAATCTTTACAAATCTTCTTTACTTCTAGACATCAAGAGTGAAACTGTTGGAATGATTGTAATAAGCATTGAGTCCTCTAAACTGTACCAAAATAGTAAAATTCTTTTCACTACTGCACGAAAAAAGTGCTGAGAATCCCATATTTTACTGATAATGTTTGATAATTACTGATACGGTGCTGTTCTTGCTGATAATTACTGATATTTACTGTTATTATTACTGTTGCTGATAATTTTAGTCGTTTCTGATAAATACTGATAATTACTGTCGTCTTTACTGTTGAGTCTGATAAATACTGATAAATACTGTTGATGTGCTGTCGATGCTGAGATTTACTGATAATTACTGTGGTCATTGTTTTTAACCTGGGAATGGGCTAAACTATACCCTGAGAAATCATTATTTGTTTTAAAAAAAAGTATTTTATCAACAAATTCATTCTGGCATACTTACAAAATAAATTATTCTAAATAAAAGGTCACATTTTATTTATTTGTTTTCAGTTTCACTTTTCATGTATTAATTTTATCGTATTCATTTTCAGATCATAATGTGAACATTAGCTTTCATAAATGTTTATCTTTTTATTAACACTTCTCCATACATGTAGTTGTCATTATCTGAGGAAAAGTATTCTGTTGTATTTGCAGTGCGTGTTTTTCTCCCCAAGTACTTTTAAAACAAGTTTATTCTTTATTCAGAAAGGTTTTTCAAAAATCTCATCTAATATTTTTTCTCACATGTATTAATTTATACTGTCAAATAAAGCATTTAATGGGCATCTTTAATACAGTAAATGGTTGTAAATATCAGTTTATTTTACTGTGGAGAACTACGAAAGCCCAGAAGGCTCATTCGAGATTCGAGTTTCCAAATACGAGATTCGAAATTCGAGATTCAAAATTCGAAATTCGAGATTCAAAATTCGAGTTTCGAGATTCAAGTTCCAAACGAACCAATCAAAAGCGGGTTCAACATTTGATTATTTCCCTTTATTATGTTTTTACTATCAAGAAATAATTCAATATAATTATATCAAATGGGTCATTTCATTAAATTACAATGCAAGAAAAAGTGTTATATATATTAGAGGGAAATTTAAATAATTAATGGATTTTTGATCCGCAATGAATATTTCAATTTATATTATAGATTCTTAAATATTAAATAGATTACATATATCAGGAGTATATAATTATATTTTTGTATTGATGACAAATTACCGGCCGCCAGGAGATGGTCGGTTATATGATATGAAAGTTCGAAGTCGCTGTGCATTTCTGCGGAGTTAAAACAATTTAAATAAAAAATATTTAACATTAATATAATAGTATATTAAAAAGACGGTCTTAAGGTTAAAGAAAAACGCACAATAAACATAAAATTAAAAATTCTTAAGAAGAATGAGGTAAATAATTCATCCAATACTGACTTAGAAATTTAGATATGTTTGAAGTGCGGAGAAAATTAAGACATGTGTTGGGCGTAGTCTAAATCAAAGACCGCGTTATGTATATTACGCAATTTTACTTTCTCTATTCAAACGGGATTTGTTGTACGTATTTATTTTAAAATGACGTGTACATATGTACACATATAAACATTTTGAAAAATATGGTTAAATGTAAATTCATTAAAAGACTTAGCAGGCTACAAAATATTACAAGATTTGGCCCTTAGCAGACGAGGATAATGCACGTTTTACAATGTGCCAAGAATTTTCCCGCTACAACTCAAAGAGAAGAAATGAAGTGGCGGATCTAGAGGGAGTTTAGTTTTTTCCTCTAAGAGAGAGCAAGGATACCAACATATTTGCTGCATTTTTATTAAATTAAACTACACTGCATATCTAGTTGTAGATTACATTTAATTTTAGTTTTAAACTTTTAATGTAAATGCCATACAGGCCCACGGTTCAAAAGTTGTTGACGCAGAGTACCAGGGGTTAATACTGAACATGCATTATATAATTAAGAAAATCATGCAATGTAGAGCACAAGCTTTTAATATCACGAGGATATATATTAAAAGATAAATATAAGATATTTTAAAAACAGACCACCATAGTCTTTAGTTGCTTCATAAAAGGAACATTAATTGGTTTGCGGCCGATTTTTTAAGCTTACGTCAATACATGTTTTTTGTCTTAATTTTTAGAAAAACACAGGTACGTGTGGACAAGACCCCCCCCCCCTTGATATTGAACCCCGGGGCTTATTTCTCTGTTATGTGTAGCCTTAAAATACGAAAAAAATCGCTGGCGTAAAACCCCCAGAATTATCGCTCAACCAAAAAAAAAACAAAACAAAAAAAAAACACTATTTATTACTCCACTTTACAGGAAAGAAAGCTGTTTACGAAAAAAATGTGGGATTATTACGTGATGCAGAGTCAGTCCGATAGCATTGACTAAGACAGAAATCAGTGGCAGATTTAAGGGGGGGGGGCGCACCCGGCGCGCGCCCCCTTAAAATTGTCCAAGTTAGCATAAAACATAGTTTGTCGAGAAAATGTTTTAAATGTCTACTCGGTAGACCTCATTTTTACCCTACAAAACCTCTAGAATCCAAGAGCTTCCGGGGCCTTCGCCCCGTGGGCCCCCACCAGGGCTTTGCCCTGGATCCACTGGGGGCCTCAAGGCGGCCCCCAGACCCCCTGCCTGAATCTGGCGCCCCCTAACTTCAATTTCTGGATCCGCCCCTGGAAATACATTGTATATGTAGAGACAGTGTGAATCGACATATAAAGTTAAAACAAAATAAATGCATTTAACACCAGTGGGGGTACAACGTAAACAGACTGGAGTGGCATATCCTTCTCTTATAATGTATAGTGGGTATTTGGGGGGGTGTTGGGGGGGGGGGGTGTTGAGCGATTATTCTGGGGATTTTACAATTTTTTGTTATTGTATACATGATGAATAAGTTTGATAAATAAAACTTGTGAAAAAAATGTCCAATAAGCCCTAGGGTTGAATATCGAGGGGGGAGGGGGGGAGGGGGGTGGTACCTTTCACAAGTACCTGTGGTTTTCTTAACACAGGAAATGCATAAAAATTAAGTTTAGTAGACAATTCAAAAATATATATACTCCTGATATATGAAATCTATTTAATATTTAAGAATCTATAATATAAGTTGAAATATTCATTGCGGATCAAAAATCCATTAATTATTTAAATTTCCCTCTAATATATACAACACTTTTTCTTGCATTGTAATTTAATGAAATGACCCATTTGATATAATTATATTGAACTATTTCTTGATAGTAAAAACATAATAAAGGGAAATAATCAAATGTTGAACCCGCTTTTGATTGGTTCGTTTGGATCTTGAATCTCGAATTTTGAATCTCGAATTTCGAATTTTGAATCTCGAATTTCGAATCTCGTATTTGGAAACTCGAATCTCGAATGAGCCTTCTGGGCTTTCGTAGGAGAACTGAAAATGAATGAGCACATTTAGTTGAAACCCCCCCCCCTTTTCCATTTATAAAGATGCTCTCATGTTACATGTTTTAACAAGACAGTATAAAATATCTGTCACAAAAAATATATTCATTAAGCGTACACTTTGTCCTTTTATTGAGGAATGTGACAAGTTTAAATAATAAAATTAAATCATCTTTCATTTGTTGAATAATCTTTTTTATCTACATGTAGACAGTGCGCTAGCTCTAGTTCTCTGATTTATACAATCATGTAAGTCCTCCCTGCGAATTGTGTGATCAACACTTTCTAGCTTTTCTTTTTTTTTTTTTGTTTGTTTGTTTTTTAATTTATTTGTTAAGCCATCAGTATTGTACATTACATGACATAAAGCTTATGCATTGTGATTTTCTGTCAATGAAATAAACGTCATGTGCATACGGCTTGTCATAGTATGCACCACTCCTCTAACATGTTATATGCGGTCAGTAATTTAAGAAACAAAATAAAACAAATCAAAAGTTGAAGATACTTTTTCCAGTATTGCAATCTCGCTTGTTATCTTGTCGATGCAGGAACCACGTGTAAAAGTTCTACTTTCGTTTTAGAATCGGGTCAATTATTAGTACATTCTGTCATAGGGATATCGTACGGCATGCATTTTGTAAAATTGGAAATAATTTGGCAGAGATGATTATTTAGTTTTCATTTCATTTTTTCCCGAGACCTTTGTATAAATGAGCAGAAGAGATTGGGTGCTTATTTATATGATTTTACTGGATTGTAACACAAAAAAGGGGGATGAAATATTTTTAACTTTTAAGTGAAAGCTATGGTCAATAGGGCAAGGTCTGTTCTTTTGTATTATGTTTTATAAGTCATACATGTTATATTTACTTAATCGAATATTTTTATATGCAGGAATAAAATTATTTTAGAGAATCGATGAACAATACAAACTATAGTAACATTTATTTATGAGTGCGATAAACAACGTCATCTTTCTGACATTCAAAATCCATAAATTTAAAGATTTGTTATTTATATTTATTTATTTATTTTTGGGGGAGCAAGCGAAGTGGAGTTTCGGTCAACTTTCCCTGCATCTAAATTGTGAACAGTTAAAGCCAATATTATTTCAAACAAGTACTTTCAGTATACAGGTATATAAACATTTTTTTTTAATATTTATCCTGTCTATATGACTGTATATTTTGCACATTTTTTTAATTAAAAGGTGAAGTCAAAATCCCGTATTTACTAGTCCAAACCATGATTGTTAACAGAGATTCAGAATTGAAAATACATGTAACCCCCTCCCGCGGATATTATTTTATTTGACGAAATTTGCGTAAAACTATAACAAATGAAATTAAATCCTGAAGACAGAAAGAACTATGTGAATTAAAGTTATAGTTATTAAAATAAGTGTGTACAATGTAGACGATGTACATGACTGTATATATCTTCATTTTTTTCTCCTAGTATTTTTATACCGCAGTGTTCTATTCTAAATATTTTTTCTATCAAATTTATTCGTCAACAAGTTCAATATTACGGATTTTTTTTCGTGCGTCCGTAAACTTTAAAATTGTTCCAAAATAGCAAGTACATGTACAGTGTAGGTAGTTTGTTTATTAATAACACCGGTAGCCGCAGACGAGGAACAATAGGTGATTAGTGCCCATTGTTACGCTGACCACTACAATTCACATAGAATATACAAGTTATACCCTATTTTACCCCGGGGTCGGAGACATGTACACAACACCTGTCAGCCAAATCACAGTTTGATCATCGATTCTTTGATCATTGAAGTGTTTTTCTTTCAACTTTTTGCCATGTAAAATTAAAAATCGATCAACTGATCATATTCTTTATTTACATATTAAATTTAAATTCAGTTCTTATTTTCCATTCCATAAAATCAAAAAATAAATAAATAAAAATAAAGAGCTTTCAAAACTATTAAATAAAAATGTTTTGTGTCAGTAAATTTTAAGAGATAAACTAAGTACGTCATATCTTTGCACTATACGGATTCTTGACCTCTAAATCAGCACCTGCATACACCGTGTACTTATACATAATTATGTTCATGTACTTCATGTAATTTATTCTGAGACGATCTACAAACGCTTACATTACGTTAGAATATTTTAATAAATAAATACATAAATAAATGAGTAAATAAAGAAATGAATAAAATAAATTCAAATCAGAGCCTACAGATTGAACATATTCACCTCGTTTTCATCTCTTAATTAATTTTTGAAAAGGATAAGTCATCATTTCGACCAAATTTTCAAATATTTAAAGAAAAAGGAGATTAGAAAACTTAATATTTACCAAGATAAAAATTGTTTTTGAGAAAAAAAAAATTAAAAAGAAAATGTTATCCAAACTTAACCAGTTGACCTGTGAAAACGGTACGAATCCAAATTTTCTAACCAGCAGGGAACTTTTTTATCCTGATTTTTTTTCCATTCATTTATTGAAAAAAAAGTTCACCGACATCCCTACTTAAATTTCTTGGAGTTGGGAAAGGCGGCGATAGATCTTTTTTAAAGATAGCATAATTTTCTTTTTAATTACTGTAACAGTTTGTTTATTTATCAATAAGATCTTATGCAAAAATGAAATTCCATTTATTTTGCTGCATGCAGTTAAATCATTCTATTAAATTCTGTTTCTGTATATTAACATTCTATTAATTATTTATTTGATTATTGTCAAATTTTCACAAACGTAATGTAATTGCGATCAGCAAAGTGAAATAATTCTGTCACAGGCAGAACATTGAAAGAAATATGAAAATATTGTCATGATTATTCAAGTAAAAGAAAGTAATAATTAAAGGTTTTTATAACCCTCAGTTTTATTTTAACTCAATTCCCAGGTTAAAAACAATGACCACAGTAATTATCAGTAAATCTCAGCATCGACAGCACATCAACAGTATTTATCAGTATTTATCAGACTCAACAGTAAAGACGACAGTAATTATCAGTATTTATCAGAAACGACTAAAATTATCAGCAACAACAGTAATAATAACAGTAAATATCAGTAATTATCAGCAAGAACAGCACCGTATCAGTAATTATCAAACATTATCAGTAAAATATGGGATTCTCAGCACTATTTTCGTCCAGTAGTGTTTCCCCAGGGTCAGGGGTTCTATATGCAAGGGCTGGGCTAAATAGATTATATACTGAAAATACATTATTTCTTTGAAAATCTTCTCTGCTCCTGGGTAAAATTAATTAAGAACACATTTACGATGAGAAAGAATTCCTGTTCTACAGTAGTGAATTCCATGGCCCTTGGGCAGGGGTTCTGGTGTTAGGACGGGGCTTAATTGAGTATATAGTTAACATGCGTTAATTCTTTGAAAATATTTTCCTCTGCTCCTGGGTATTAAGACTAACTAACCACATACATAGTTATGATGAGGAAGGGTGCCTCATCTAAAATCGTGAACTTCATTGCCCCAGGATCAGGAGTTCTGGTGTTAGGGTGCAGGGCTCTTTTGATTATATATATAGTGAACATGCATTTCTAAAATGGAAAATCTTCTTCTCTGTCCCTGGGTATTAAACAACTAATTACATGCTTAGTTATGATGAGGAAGAGTGCCTCTTTGAAAATTGTGAATTTCATGGCCAAAGGATCAGGTTGTGAATTTCATGGCGCAAGGACCAGGATTTTTGGTGATACTTAGGTTGGGGCTCTAATCATTAAATGGTGAAATTGCAATAATTCTTTGATAATTAATCTTCTTCTTTGCTCCCAAGTATTTAACAAACTGACAACAGACATATAGTTATGATATAGATATGATCGTTCTTCCAGAATTGTGAATTCCAAGCCCCCTTGAACAGGGGTATCATAGAGGGCTGGGGGGGGGGAGTGTGTGGACCTGAGGGTCAGGGGTTCTTGTGGGGTGGGGGCACTTCTGAGTAATGCTGAATATTGCTTAGATTGGTTGAAATGCATTTTTTTTATTCCCCTACTCTGTCTATGGTTATAAAGTTACCAAACTACATGGGCGTCGGAACCGGGGGGGGGGGGGGGGGGCTAGGGGCTAGGGGCTTAGCCTTTTCCTATTACAGACATTGAACATTGCTGCCTAGGTTTAGCCCCCCACTTTCCACAGACACGTTGCAGAATAGGTTTAAAATTAGGAATTCAAAGTGGTGAATAGGTTTAAAATAAGAAATTCAAAGTGGTGCTGTTTGGAAAAAATTTGGTACTGAATATCGGACCTAAACCCACGTTATGATGAGCAATGGTGCATCTTTAAAAATTGTGAATGTCATGGCCTTTGGTTTAAAACATAACCCAAAGTCAATTGCAAAACTTATTATTTTGGATTTCAATGATTTATTCATGATTTATTCTGTAATATCTTTCATGAGTTAAGTCTTAAATCCTAGCTACTTTCATTGCAGAAAAGTACTGTTTGAAAAATGTCAGAGATGAAAACTTTAAAATATCGGAAATGAAAACAATTCCGGAAATAAAATGCAGCCATTGAAACCATGCACCGTGAGTGTCTTGAATCTAATCCACAATACACACTTATGTGTATGTACAAGTTACATTAAAACATTATTTAAGGAAAACATCCTTAATTTGGTATCATGTGATTTTTGCCCGTTCACACATACAAGAAATTTTGCCCCGTTTTAAATTGGCCCAGTCACAATTCTGTTTAAGAATTTATACTGTGTTTTTTGAACTCGCACCATTTTAAATTCGCTCACCTGTAGGTTGCTATGACAACAATTGATGGAACATTTCATAATTATATTTTTTCAGCACTCTCTTCATATACAATCATCAACACATTAATTTATCTAATATGCATTTCCATGACAAACACTGATCAAAAAGTCAAATTTGTTTACAGGAGGCATAGGGTACATTGGTTGCCATGTACTGGGAATCGTTGCCATGGGTTGATTAAAGACGAAAAAGAATATTAGGATTTACCAACAGTTCATTGTCAGTTTTGCTCAATCACATTTTTCTGACTTAATTCAAATAAGCCTTAATAAGATTTCACGAATACACGCCAAAATTACCTTTCTTTGCCTTGTTGCTATGGAGAACCTGCCGTTGCTATGGAGATAAAGAATCATGCAATATTCAATAATGTGCTAGGGAGACCGAATTGAATTATACTATTTTAAGATTTGTATCTCGTTTATCATAAATAACCGTTCATTTGATTTTTCCGTAAACCTTTTACATTGTTTCTCATTTTATGCATCAAAAAGCCCATTTTTGTTGCTAGGCAACAAATTCGATTTTCAAAAGAGCCCATGGATTTTTATCTACAAATTCTAAAAGAGGAATACCTCTACTTTTATGTGAGATGCATGCAACAACTGTATTAATCTGGTCATTTTTAAAATTTTGCCTTGAATATTGCCAAAATCACGAAAAATGCTGAATCAGCAAAATCTGTAAAACATGTGTACCTTCCAATGTCTAGCACAGAACTGACTTAAGACCTAAATATTTTGTATTACATAATTAGAACACTATAAATGTGTATCTTTATTACACCAACAAGTAAGAATAATTTTCATGGTATTTACGTGTTATTTTGAGCCTCAAAGATAGGTGATTTTTTGTCCTTCAACACTGAAAAGTCCACCGGTTGCTAAGGAAATTTCTTTGGCCGGGTTTCCATGGTTACCATGACTCAAAACATTGTTCATTTTACATACATTGTTCATACTTCAAAATAAATCTATGAGTGAAAAATCATCAAATTCTGAAAACCTTCGTGTATCACTTTTTTTTTTTACAGTTTTGTCTGATTTTTATGTGGACTGGTACTTAAAAGGAAGTCATATGTTTCTATTGATAGGTTCATGTACCTTTCAATTCAAGATCAAACTCGGAACCGGGGGGCTAGGGGGGCTTACCCCCCGCCCCCCACTTTCTTTCCAAATATATACTTATATATATAGACATTGAACATTGTTTCGTAGGTTTAGCCCCCCCCCCCCCCCACTTTCCACAGACACGTCGCAGAATATGTTAAAAATGGGGAAAGTGGTGGTATTTGGAAAAAAATTTTGGTACTAAAGTTCGAACCTAACCCCCACCCCCGAAATAGAATTTTCGTGATTGGGACATTTTCCTTCTTTTTTGTTATTGCCTGTCAGATTTTTTTGATGGTATAATTTATTTTTTATCACTTAGCCCCCCCCCCCTCTTTCAATTTGCTTCCGACGCCAATGAAACTACATGTATCTAATCATTTCTAAACCAGTGTTATATTTTCATAGTTGCAATTTTGTTACGTGACAATAATCTTACTTGTTCAATACTCTTATTCTAAACAAGATTTTTAGATATTTTAAAAATAAAACAAGCTAGCAGCTATGACTTTGAGTCATCAAAATAGTTCAGGACTGTTTTCCCGAGATACTTTCAACGTGTAATGTTGTATAATATATCTATTACATTATTTATACACACATAATAAAATAATAAAAGAAAACATAGGAAAAATGCAGAGAGAGAAAAAATAAAAGCATAGATAGGACATACGCACTGTGAGATTCGAACTCACGATCATTATGTCTACAATCCAGCAGTCATACCACTACGCCACGAAGTCATTGTATTAGGATGGATAAATTTAAGACAGACTCTTAAAATAATTTTGAGAAGAAAATTTTTACACATTTTCAACATTTTCAATATGAAGACCACCTTTAACCGAAATTATCTAAATGTAACGACGTGCAGTCATATCCAAATAAAATTATTCAGAAGTTGGTTTTCTGGTTAAGGATTGTCTTTCTGCTACAGTTTGTCATTCTATAGGGGGGTACATCATTATTTACTTTTTTTCTCCATTTAAACTGAACGATTTTTATATCTATCTTATGAGTTATTAATATTAATTATTAATATTTAAGTATTATTATACCCCCCGCTTAATAAGCGGGAGGGTATATAGTAATCATTAATTCCGTCCGTCTGTACGTCCGTCCGTCTGTTACGCTTAGGGGTACCCATCTCTTATCCGCAACTCCTCTCATACCACTGAATGGAATTTGATGAAACTTTCATCACTTTGTGCACCTCTTATTTTACGTTTTGATCCGACATATTTTTTGGGTTTCACGGCCACAGCAAAACAAGGACTTTGCCATTATAACTATATGGAGGCGGGGGGTATCATTTAGTGAGCTCATTGCTCACAGTACCTCTAGTTTTTGTGTGATTTGCTTTAAGGTATGTATAAACTAACATTGTATGACAAAATTTTCGTTTAACAATGTATTTAAAAAATCACTACTAGAGTAGGCGCAAGTGACTTCATGTATCAAATGCACCATCTCAGAAAGTGGTTACAGCCTTGACCCTGAGAGGTGAAGAAGACAAGCACTTATTTATGTACATGCATAAATGTATCTAAATCTAAAGTTTACTTTTCAGCTTTCTTGAGTTAAACTAGAGGTACTGAGCGATGAGCTCACTAAATGATACCCCCGCCTCCATATAGTTATAATGGCAAAGTCCAAGTTTTGCTGTGGCCAGAAAACCCAAAATATGTGTTGGATCAAAAAGTAAAATAAGAGGTGCACAATGGCAATATGTTATAAAGATTCTGTGAAAGTTTCATCAAATTTCATCCAGTGGTATAAGAGGAGTTGCGGATAAGAGATGGGTACCCAAAAGCGTAACAGACGGACGGACGGAAGGACGGAATTAACGATTACTATATACCCTTCCGCTTTTCAAGCGGGTGGTATAATGACTGCATATAAGGATAGTTATTTTGTGCCGCTCGTTTACCCACATCTCAGCTTCAAAGAAATGGACAGCCGTACCAGATTCTATAAATCCATACTATTGTTTAATGTTTGTGGTTAAAGGAAAGTTATTGGCTTCCGCAAAAATGGTGCATGATTTGCTCTTGGAATGAATCACTTCTACATAAATAGTTGTTCCTCATATCACTTTCACATTAAATCTCTTGAGAGTCCAGAATGCTGTGAGCCCGTTGAGATACTTGTGATCCGATCCCCTTTGCTGGTCCCTAAGACCCTAGTTTCATCTCGTAAGTCTTGTCATGTTGAGCTTGATATTCCCTACAAGTCTTCGTTTGAAAGCATAAAAAATAGAAAAGCAGTATCTATTCTAAATGGGTGAGGTGGATGGGTGTTTCAATTTTATAATAAACAATAACGAGCTGGAAAATTTTTATCCATCCAAGATGATGCTGGAATGTCAAAAAAAAAGAAGTTGTAACCAAAGCGCCCTCGGATGTTTTATTAAAATGGAAAATAATCAGCAAAAATATTTGATAAGAACGATAATCAGTAGGAATTAGTACTCAGATTTAGGTAAGGCATTTATGCACTTCCTTCGATAACAGCAGCTAATTCAGATTGAATTAGCTGTGAATACTGTTTTCAGGAGATTTTCAAAACATTAATCATTACAATGGGAGAGCTATATATCGTTACTGAAATGGCTCCTGCAATTTAACACCCATATTTTCAGCATAACTTGAGACTTGAAAGAGAGAATTTGCGTTTAAACATTGATTTATATATATATATATATATATATATATATATATATATATATATATATATATATATATATATATATATATATATATATATAATTGATATATTTATACTATCAGTGATGCTCATTGATAGCCTAGGGTGTTGCATTGTAATTGTGTGTATTCTCTTCCATGCAAGTGCCTGTCATTAGAAGTGTACCAGGTCTTTCAGATAAAATTATTAAACCAAATCCCGTGTCACGGTTGACATTGGCACGATATATAACTTCATATCTCAATAGTCTGTGTCCTGAGAATATGGCTACATATAAAGCCCATAATTCACTGTTTTATAAAGACGTTTCTATACCAGTAAAATTTCCGATTGAAAAGTTCAATAAAAAATACAATCAATTACAAGCAATCATTAAAATATCATTTTTTATATTAATTATAAAAAAAACTCTATGTGCAGCGAAAGGAAATTAAAAAGAAACACTTAACTGAAAGGTTTGAAATGTACATTTTTATTTAATTAAAGGGAAGTCCTGTACGTGTGTGTATATTCAAGATTGCAATTTTAGAATAACATCTGAAAAGGACTTTTTTTTGCATAATACATGTTCTTAATGTTAATTTATTACACAATTTATACATTGCATATTTTTATGTCAACGAATTCTTTATTAAAAACTTGCAACTTTATACGAGTTACCAGGGATATCCCATTGCCTAATATGGAGTCTCATTCAAATCCAAGACGTGTTTGTGTAATATTAGTAAATATAAAGGTAAAACAGTATTGACATATGGCGATTGGTTGATTAAATTAGTACCCAATCATACATTTGAATGATGCAGTGCATAACTGCACAAATGCAAGCCCGCTTCACTTTTCTTGGAAAGCGGTCGGCTGCGTAGACGGATATAGAAAGAGCAAATGGGCCAGTGCTGGTCAGGAATCTTTAATTGCTTATTGGTAAGAATAGTTGCTGCATTAATTTTAAGATTTCACTGTACATTCAATTTTATGCATTCTATCTGCACGTGTAATATCAACAGTTATCAGTTAATTGAAATACTTCAAAGTATACATATTTATTGACCCCGTAAGGTCTTGTTATCATCATGTTTTATATTTAGGGAAATTTACCTCACAAATACCTGCTATGACGTTTGCTATTAGGGTCCAATGTTCAAGGTCGTCTCATGCTCGTTCATGCTTCCAATATACATGGATATTCCGAATCATTAATATTCTCTTGGAGGGAATTAATACCCCGTAGATAGTTGCTGTTTTCTAATATACATTGTGCGTTGTTGCAAATATAAACTCCTTCAATTATACTCGATTCTCATTATATCGCGGGTTTTGTTGTATCGCAGTATATCGCAAAAATTTGAATACATAGCCTTTATCCTTTTCATTGATAAACAATATGTTTATGTTGTCTGAATGTTTACTCTTTTGATGATTAAGAAGTATGGAACATCCGTTTGAAAAAAAATATTTTTAAAAACCCGTAATTTTTCAGATTTCCAGTCACGTTTTTATTATTTTTAACCATTAAATCTATAACCTAGTAAAAATTATACTATAGCTCATCTTTTAAAGGTCTTAAGTCTGTATAATTCCAATCTATTGATTCCTTGTGTTTTGATTGGACGAGAACAAATTCAAGAAAAAGTTTACACATTGATGAATTTTTCAACCAGAACTACTTTCTTGACTGTTGTAAAAACAATGAAAACAGATACTTCTAGTCCGTTTTAGCGAAATTATGATTACAAGAAACTTATAAATGAATGAATGGATTAATGAATGGAAAGGAGATAAACAGGACTGACAGACGGGAATATATCATGTTTATGTCACTGTCGGATCACGAGTGTGAATTTTTAAAATCGCTGATCATGCTGTCATTTTCTCGACGTTCCATATCAGCTCAGTTGGTATCGTTGTGATAGGGAAAAGAAACGTACCTCAGACTCTTGCCTTTTCAGCATCAAATTCATATATTTACATCCTACAGATCCCATATTCTCCCTAAATCTTTGAGCGAACCAGAGCAAATCGAGGACGTCGTCGGTCTTCAACTTTCTTCATGACACGATCATGACGTCAACATGGCCATGGTCAAGGACAAATTATTTTAGAGAATAAGCGTATTTACGATATTTGTTAACTTAAACAACATACAATGAGTTTTTATAAGTGAAATTATTGATTGTTTTGACAAATAATGTTGGATTTTATCTATATTCATCTTGTATACGTTTCTTTGCGGCATAAAGTATTCCTACGCCGTACAAAATAACGGATTGTATGGCGGCCTCAAAGAGAAATAATTTTAATAATCAAAAAAAAATCGTAATTGGAATTATAAGAATTAAACGTTCTTTTTTCAGAATTTATCGATGTGTAAACTCTGCCTTTTTACTCACAAACTTTACATAAAAGTGCTTCGCACTTTTATTCAGTTTGTGAGTAAAAAGGCAGAGTTTACACATCGATAAATTCTGAAAAAGGAACGTTTAATCCTATAATATTTATTTACTTTTCCAGTAGAATTACATAGTAAATTCAAAAATAAAAATTGAGGTCCATGTCATCTACAAGTTCCCATGTTTTCCCATACCGCGATACAATGAGACTCTCAAATTTTGGAGGTAACCAAGACTTCCTGTTTTATAAATAGACAGTTACTTAAACGATGCAAGCTTGGAAAATAATTTTACACAAAAAAGTTAGTCCATAGATTGGTTTATGAATATTTTTTTTATGAAAGTTAAAAGTAAAAAATTGGAATAACATTTTTTATGCAAAAGGATTAAGTTCCGCGATATAATGAGACACAAGTATATATATTTTGAGAAGAAACTAAATATAAAACAAATAAAATTGTGCTATTTTCAAGATGCTGCAAATCATAAGTAACGTATGGCTGCATTTCTTAGGGGGTGAAATTTACTCTGCAGGGTCTTTCCATCTTCAAAACGTTTACTTCTGTGCTGAATTTGTGTATTATATTGAATATACACCCTATCAATGCAATTTTAGAGCAAAATTAACCCTGTATAATTATGCAGCTTTCTACGAAAGCCGGATAGGCTCACTTCTGAGAAGATAATTTTTTTTTTAAACAAAGCATCTTAGAAACCTTAGAAGTGTCTGTTACATTTTGTCTATATCTTAAATACCAAAAACTAATTTAAAAAGGTTTTTTTTTAATCTGTTCGGTTTTTTTTCCTACGCTAAAAACAGTTAAGGCAATACGATGATTTTGAAACTAGGTCCAAAACATTAGAAGATACACTGAAGTAAATATGAAGATAACGAACAGTAACCGAAATTAACATTTATTGAAAATAAATGATAAATTGGAAGTAGAGCAAACAGTTGGTATCAGTTTCGTTCGAGGAGTAGGCAATCCCGTCGTGTGCCCCTTGTCATGGTTGACCAAACATAAAATGTTGAAAATATTTCAGAGTGAACAAGATGTGTTTGTGAAACACTGATGCCCCGTAGGGCAACATAGCATAGGTTTAGCTATCTCAAATGCAGATTAAATATGTTGGTACCTAAGGTAAGGCCTTAATTTTCACAAGAAATACAAATGTGAAATATGAAAAATCATAGCACCACCTGTTCAAAGGTTATGACAAAGGTAAACGTTTTTTAAGGTAGGACAAACAACGGGGTCAAGGTGAAAGGGTCAAGGTTGTTATTTTCGAAAGAAAAGCCTTGTCTCAAAGATTACATATGGAAAGTATGAAAGCGCTTGCTCTTACCATTCCAAAGTTTTGCCCAGGATTGAAGTTTGTAAAAAGTAGGTCAAACTCCAAAGTTACAGTACAAAGGTCAAACTTGTTGATATCGAATGAAAGGTCAAGACACAGAGATTACGCATATGAAAAGTAAATGAAAGCTCTAGCCCTTACTGTTCAAAAGTTATGGCCAAGGTTAAAGTTTGTAAAAAGTAGGTAAACTCCAAGGTCAAGGAGTCAGGTTTGTTGATATTGAATGAAAGGACTTCACAAAAGGATTACATTTGTGAAGAATGAAAGCTCTAGCCGTTCAAAAGTTACGGCCAATGTCAAAGTTTTTTCGCAAGTACAAAAACTCTAAGGTCTACGTCAAAAGGTCAAAATTATTGGTTCCAAATGAAAGGTTTTGCCACTTAAAATTAACATTCGAAGTATGAAATTCCTAATATCTACCATTCAAATATTAATACCAAAGTAAAGTTTGGATTTCTTGTGTAAAAATGGGTCAAACCCCAAGGTCAAGGTCAAAAGATTATGATTCTTGGTTTCAAAGAAAATGTCTTGTCACAAGAATTAGATACGTGAAGTTTGAAAGCCCTAGTCCCAACCCTTTAAAAATCATGGTCATGGTTGTATTTTAAAAGTAGGTCAAACTCCAAGGTAAAGGGTCAAAGTTCTTGCTATCTTATGAAAGGTCTTCTCAAACGAATTACATATGCGAAGCACGAAAGCCCTAGTCCTTACCGTTTAAAGGGGGAGGAAATAAGCACCTCCTTAAAATTTACCTGGTCTTAGAACTCATGTCAATCATCTGAAATTAAGCCTGGGATTGGATACTTTGATTTGATCGACATTTAGTTTGCTGCTGTTGTGTATATCTTGTGTACCTTGTCTGGAGATAGAATCGACCATCGAATTAACTTTCAGGCTTTTGATGCCTACCGCACATGCCAACGTGATAAAGAAGCAATCAAATCGTTCTTTTCTTTTTTAATTCATTAGAATATGCCATAAATATAACCAATCTATCAAATAATTAAATAAATGACAGAAAAATCATGGCTATATGATATATATTATGAATTTAATTTTAAAAGGGAGGATTTCATATCACGATTACAATCGAAAATTTTGAATTTCCGTGTCAAAACATGTGTTTATGTACATTTATTCCTCCATTAATTAACTAAATAAACCGACCTGCGTTTGAAGCTAGTATCATGGAATTAAATACAATTATTTTTTAAAACAAGTATGACAACATTGTAATATTGTTCATGAGGTAAGCGAATTTATATTTATAAGACAAACCTGTACGTGTCGCTTTTCTTCGACACATGGTGACAAAGTTACGGTATAATAAAAAGTTTTAGAAGAGAAATTACTCGGAACATAACATCTTGCTTTGTATTTAATGTTTGAAATTAATAATGAATCCCGTAAGAAAAAAAAAACGATGCAGGTTTTCCATTCCCGTTTCATAGCTGTCGGGGAATCAACCGCGGTCCGAAGCCCTGGCCATTTTTACCGACCATGCGTTATGGAAAAATCAAGTAGGGTTTATCTTAAAAAAGATATTTATTTAGACAATAATATTTCTACTTCAACATTTTATTCTAAAAACATCGTTTCTAAGTTTCATTGTTATTTACCGAGAGACTTATTTATGACTTGATCACTTTCTTCTTTCGTTTTGCATAGACGACGTGTAATTGGAATTGCTTCCCTTTTTGTTGCCAGATTATAACGACAGATTTTGGTGCTAGATGTATTTTCGGTATAACGCTTCATTAAGAAACACAATGTATATAAAAAATGTCGAATTATTAAAAACATCAATTATTTTAAAAGAAAGAAATTGAGAAGGATTCTGTCTGCAACAAAAAAATGCTTTATTTCGAATTTCAATTCATGAGCTAAACATGAAAAAACGGTCTTGGTTTACAAAGTCGTGGGAAAACGCATACAGGTAATACACTCAGGGGCTCAGGTAACATCCTGTGTATATAGGTAGTATACACAAGCCAGCGTCGTTCCCTCGAAACTTCTCAGCCGCTTCGATTAAGCTCCACCCTACACCAAACTTACCTGAGGAAAACCGTATGGTTGAAAACCTCGGCCTTTAAAAGATAGGGCCTTGACTAAAGTTTTCCGTTTGTACGGGAATCTCCAAGGTTAAGGTCGAAAGGTCAAAGTTGTTGGTACTCAATAAAAGGTTTTTTAACAGAGATATATGAAGTAAAAAAGTCATGGTGTTTACTTTTCAAAGGATACGGCCTAATTAAAAAGTTGGAATTTTTGTGTAGAAGTTGGTCAAACTCAAAGGTCAAGGTCAAAAGGTCAAATTTTGTGGTACCCAAAGAAAGGTCTTGTCACAAGGAATAGTCATGTGAAATATGATAGTCATAGCTCTACTAAGTCAAAAGTTATGGGCAAACTTAAAGTTTTTTCGGACAAACAGACAAAGAGAGAGACAGACAGCTCGACAGACAGAAAGACAGACAGACAGACGGACGGACAGAAACGAAGAAAAATCATACACCTCCGAAACTGTGTTTACGGGGCTTAAAAATTGTAATGGCAATTGATATTAAATGATGTAGTCAGCATTCAACTTCATTATAGATTTGCAAACAATTTTATCAATCGTATTGACTATAAAACTTACCAAATAGTGAGTTCAAGACGGTTTATTTGTTTCATCGACTTGCGTGTCAGTATCTTGTCTCGTATTTGAAATTATGTGAAGAGTATACTGTTGCTTATCGAATTTACTGGGAGACATTAACCCAGTACTGGTGATTTGGATACGCTAGTACTTCTACAAGGGTAAGGGAAGGTTATGTTAAGATAAGTAATTGTACATGTTTTTTTTTCATTAAGGAATTTAGTTAGTTTATTAATAACGCATTTGTCCAGTAAGATATTTAAATATGAAACGCATTTGTCACATATTTTGTTTTCTTAGATATATCGCGTCGACATATGAATCGAAGTTTGCTTGAATGTTGGTCAACGTCTCTCTCTCTCTTAGACGTTTCAATAATATTGAGACGCCACCACTTGCCGGTGTAGAGCTGCAATTTTGTCCTTTACTCGACACTTATGGCCATTATGTAGTGAATGATCTTTTTTCTTGCAAGCACCTTTTTGCGGGACCTTGGTTTATACGTCCTAATCCGAAGGACTGGTTTCCACGTCTCACAGTTGGATTCAAACCCTCGACTTTACAATAAACTCCTTATTTCGCGACAATAGTGCAGTCACTTTAACCACTGCGCCACATCGGCGACGTGAATGGATGTATTACTTTTTGTTAAATTGCATTAAATTTCATCTTAACAAAACATCATATTTGCAATCAGATGACTGATAACCGATATATCACTAGGAAAAACATTGATAATGATCTAATTGTCCCGTCCGCCCTTCTTAAAAAGTCACCGATTAGATCCGTACATGCTGTTCTTTTTATCTTAAGCGGAGGACACAGCCATTCTTTGAATAGGCATGTTATTAATAGGTAAACTCGTATTTGTTTTATGATAACTCGACTATGCTAAGGAACGATAAGGAAAATGTGACTTTATCATCGTTTTTATATGTATTACTTCTTTTGGAAAAAATAAACAAAGCAATTGAATGCCTGTAGACAATGAAATATAGCTACACATAATGGATAAGACTGGGCCGTAGTTATTGACATTTATATCGCATGTATCAGCTGTTTGTCACATGACTTGTATAAAATAGAATTTTTAGGCTGAATGTACGAAATTAGAGTAGTGCAAGGGCATACGCTTGTTTTTCAAGAAAAAAAATTGATAAAAGATGCTTATTTCGTCTATCCAAAAAGTGCTGCGAGTTACTCCGGTTGTCTGTGCTGTTTGCGAAGTACTGAAAAGTCTGCCGAAAATGCTTATCATAGCTTAAGATTTTCACTTTGCTTAATTTCTCTTATTAATAAAATTAATGTTATGCAGACCGGGATCAGCTCCCAGCACTTTTCAAAATATACACTATATAAGCAATAAATATTCCATATTTCAGCTCAAACAAAATAGTCTATGCCCTTGCTCTTTTGATGTAAACCAAGAATACGCATATCGTTTTAGCGATATTCTCTACATTCCTTGTCCCTGTTCAGTTCCAATGCTACTAGACAGATTCTCATTCAATACAAATTGTATTTAATAAATAATTCTCTTTTTGTTTTAATGATTAGGTTAAAAATAAGAGATGATATATATATATATATATATATATATATATATATATATATATATATATATATATATATATATATATATATATATATATATATATATCCTATTTATTTATGCATTCTTGTAATTATAAGACTAGTGAATTTCATCTTTTGGATCGCCTCTGCTGCTTCCTGTCAAGGCTGATGACGTCATTTTTGACGAAAGTCTTTCTTCTATTAACTCGACTGTATTGCTATCAAGTATTGCAATTTTTCAACATTTTATAAATAATTGATAAAGTAAATAAATTCAAGTTGTTATTTACGCATCATCATGTCGTCAATCGATTTTTGTGGCTTATTAAATTTTTATGAATTCCCAATTAACATTCTAATTCGGTGTACAAGGTATGTGAACTCTGACCTTCCTTAACATAGCTGAGAAATGTTAAAAAATGATAACTTAATTTATAACTGAAGTGGCTCTTATTACTGAATTTCGACAAATTTTGTCGTATTATGATTAAAAAAATAATTTGATATGTTTATTGAATGTGTTCAAGGGGCATGGACACAGTTTCCACTGATTTTTAAAACCAATTTTGATGTTTACATTTCCTAACTAAGACATCATCTTATGATCAGCAAATATTTTTAACATCATCGTTGGTTAAAAAATGAGATACAGAAATTAAAGTTCTTCATAATGTAAATAAGGCCCGTGCCTTGTTACGTTTACAAATAGAAAATATCATATTTATAACAAAATAAAATTCAGCAAATCACTAGAACCGTCGATTTGAATTTAGAATTTACTTCTTTGTCGAAATTATCTGCATTGAACTAACATATATTAGTATTTTAATTTATGTAAACAAAAACAAGACACGGACCCTTTCTACATAACACAGGTTTGGAGCTCTTATTACATCTTGTATCTCGACAACTGACGTTCAAATTTTTGATGATCATAAGATAGACCTTAGAAATATATTTTAAACATGAAAAAAAAATAATTCGAAACTTTTAGCTGAAACTGTGTCCATGCCCCTTTAAACAAGTTGGCTACTTACCGCCATGAAATTGATGCCCTATTCACATAGAGAGATTTATAACTAATAAATCAATGCGAAATACATTAATAATTTTACTTTTACAAAAATGAAAAAGTTTAGCCACCTTATGGTGTTGTGTTTTACCTCAACACCTAAAAATAAATTTATAACAATCTGCTATTAAAATGTATATAATGTCATAATTTTGTCGATTCCATAAGGAGATCAAAAAAATGCGACATATTTTGGATGATTGAACGGCTCAATTCGAGGTTTTTTTAACTGTGATCATACACATGTAGTAGATAATGTCTTTCGTAGTAAAATTCATTCAAATGAAAAATACGGAGAATATTTTTATAATTTAATGTAATGAGTATTATAATATTGATTTGATTTACATGGTATTAGGTTTTTACGTCAATATTTTGACAATTTCTTGTTTCTTAACAAGGATGTTATATCTTAAGTTGTTAGCCCTTTATTTCAGTAACATATATCTTTAAATACTTATCAAATATGTATATTCATAATATTGTAATCCTTCAGAACTCAAAATTATATTGACGATTTTATGGGAAAAAATGCATATTAAAGGGATAACCGTTTTTGTTACAAAGAAATATGCAATGCTGTTATCAATGCTGAAGAAAAAAGGAACAGTTGTAAATTTGCATCAAATATTTCTAATTCATCTTATAATTGTATTTTAATACCTATTTTCAAGTCATGTTCTAGAAAAGATTCATGCATAAATATATGTGCATGACTTTTTTCTTCCTTTTTTTCCATGTCAATTGATTTCAAAGAGTAAATATATAAAAAAAATGTTTGATTATTAGTCATACTTCTTTTCATGATATTAACTCAAGAAGTTGAAAAATATTTAGAGAAAGGAGGATGAAAGTGAACAAGAGTTACGAGAGAATTCACCAAAAGAAGATGATGAAACCCCTATTGAAGAGGATACCCAGGTGAACACAAAAAAATATACAAAAATTTTACTGTATGTTCGCTCACCCTATTTCTCCCTTCCTCCCTTGGTCTCCCTCTGCGTATGTGAGATTATGTGAATGATAAAAGATTGTGCGTCTCGCTTGTATGAAGATATTTAAAAGAGTATGTGTTTCGTTGGGGTGGGTGGGGGGGTGTTGTGGGGGCTAGAGAAAGGGTGTGTGTGAATGTGTGAATAAGGATGTGTTTTATTGACACATAAATCAGACAGTCAAAAGCTTCTTTTTGGTAAAAGACTGTAACTATTATCCACAGGGAGCTTGCTATAAAGATGGAAGATTTGATATATTAGAAATATTTTATATCAAACATAAACTTCCCTTATTACGAGGGTTGTCCAAGAAAAACGCGAACTTTTTTTAAAGCAATATGAGCTGCATTTTTGGGAATTTTATTTTACTGGTAAAATGTGTTATTTTGTTTAATCTGTATGTAATCTAAACCATTATGATCAATAAAACCAAAATAAAGTTTAAAAAATGTACAGAAGAAATATTTCTGAACAACCGAATATACAGTATTATATAAGAAATCATTATTGTACAGGACGACAATAATTCAATTTTGCTTCAATCAAAGCTTATGAAAAGTTCTTTCATAGCAAATATGAACAAAAGAAGTTTATAAACGCTCTATTATCCTGTTTTGGAAATAGTTTATTACAAATTTGAAATATTTTTTTCCGATGTCAAACATGCAGCTCATATTGCTTTAATATTTCAGAAACTACTCAATATTCAACCAAAGCTAATAATTTTTTGCATGCTGTTGAAAAATATTCTTTTGTTATCTTGACAAAATATGATAGTCTTGTGATGTCATATGCATATAAAAACAGCATTTAATGGGTGTTAAATATTGGAGGTCGGCGCTCGACAACTTTTTGTCTTTCACAAAGAACTTTGTCAATGAATTTTCCAATAGTATATTTCCCCAGAAAAATTGCATTAATCGATAGGCTTATGTTCCAAGTTAATGATAAATATCTATTGGTTAATAATACAATAGTATTTAATATCATGTAGGGTCATAAAGAAAGGTACTATCAGAGTGTACTAGCATTAGAGTAATGGGAATATTCAAGAGGGTGGCTGTGTTAAAAAACTCTTACACATGTCAGAACCACCTTTAACAACACCAGCATTTGCGCGTAAACTTCTTATTAACATAAAAAGTGACTAAGAAATTATGAACTTAGTGAAAGATGATTATAACATGTAAATAAAAATTTTCGCCTCATTTTTACGATATTTACAGGAATACCTAACTACTCACAATAACGGATATTAGCTTAATATGCTGATTATTTTTTCTTATGACCTTTTTGTTAGAGTACAATTTTCTGTTGTTTTACTAAGAATTCTATTCACGCCCCTTTGCGCCCATTTTGTACCTGGGATGTTTAAGGACTCTGTTAGTCCATAGACATACAAAAACTGCTGATATGTATAGTGGAAGAAACTGCTTAAAGCTATTCCATTTTTTGTAGTGTCGTTAGAAAAAGGGAGGGGGTGTCCCGACTTTTACACATGTGTATACATATAGTTTACATGGCAATTTTAATCAAATCTATCGTGCAACATGAGTAATTAAGGATTTCAATCCCTAATGGGACCAAATTCTCTACCCTTAAATGTCCGTCAAGTACACAATACTCTGATATTATATTAAAGCATTTTATAGTGGAAAAGGATTGCTTACGAGAATTTTCAAAAAGTTCATTAATTAAGCAGTAGTTCGATCATTAACAAAGATTGCATTGAAGTCTATGGGGAAAAGCGTTTTTTCAAAATAAAAATTCAAATAATTTGAATATCAATAAATCCTGTGGTGGAAAGATTCATTGAAATATTAAAAATATAATGATAATTGAAAACAATTTTGTTACCAGCTAATTTTTTTTAATTGATTTTTTTTTATTAATTAAAAAAGGGGAGATAACTCTTACCAAAATTCAAGGTCATGAATTAGGACACATCCCACTAAACATACTTATAGTAATAAATGGGAGGTATGTCTAAATAAACTGAGTATTCAATGCCTACATATCTGTTATGTTCTCAATTTCATTGAATTTCTTCCTATTACGGATTGAAGACCTTAAATGAAATCAAAGCCTATTTTACAATGTTATTTTATTTTACTTAGAGATATATATTTTAATGCAACCGCACCGAGTTTTATATATCAACTTTTCACATGTATACGGATGGTCAACATCTACTCCGTTGATACTAGTAGTTTTTTTTTTTCATTTTTAGCAAGTATTGACTTCAGTTTTATTTAATTATAATCATAATCAAATAAGTGCTTTCAACATTTGATACTTAACTTTTATAGTCCAATAGAAACTCTTGCATGCACAATTTATGCGTAAAATTGGAACCACATCTATAAAAAAATATGCAATTAAAATATAAATATATATGATATAATACTATTAATTTAATGTAAATTAAACTTCATACGGTGCGCATTTTGTAAAGACTTTCATTCAAAATATGCAATATTTGGATGCATAATAATTCTTGTCATAAAAAATATCTAGAGCCTTATATTAAAAAACCTTCGAATTTATTTCTTAGGTCTGTCTTTCCGACATAGATAAATAATTTTGACCATTTCCAATCAGAAACATGCATAAAAATTTGCATTCAATTTTTCTTTAATTGACGGTCATTCGTGATCTCTGAATCACGTGAATTAAGTGATCGATGTCGAAAAACAAACATCTAAATCATGAAATAAATTGATTATACATGTTATAGTTGTATAAAATCTCATATTTTTATCGTAGGCCAGAAAATTGCATTATAGATAATTAACCTTGATGATCGGGATTGTGAAAAAGAATTAACCCCTGGATCTTTTTGTTACACTAGTAACTGAAATGTATAAATTGGAAAATGAAAGAAAAAAAATACAGTGCCGAATTTATGCTTCAAGGAATAGTATCGGAGGCACAGTTTCCATCTAAAACAAATCAAAAACACTATGAGCTATTTTTGACGTCACAAATGTTGCATCGACAGCTGATTTGTTAGATTCGTTTACCTACAACAATGTTAATGCAATTATAAGGCATTGTTTAAAAATGTGGATGTATGTAAATTTTTAACTTCATAATCTTAGTGAAACAGGGGAAAATAAAAATGTTCGTTTTTTTTTCTTGGACAACCCTCATACATATGTAATCCTTAACATTTAGAAAGTCATCTGTGATTGTGATGACTAAAAAAAGTGTAAGTAGTAAATTCAAGTCTTTAACTGAGGATTTCTTGGTCATATATTCAAATTATATCCCTTCAAAACCTGTTCTTAACTTTTCGGCGTAAGTAAAATACAATCTTTTAGGTATATTGTACTATTGATAAGAAAGAACGAATGCAGTTCATAGACATGCAAGTTCTCGGTAAATCATAGACGTGGTTCGTTGCATTTTGACTACGGGTAAATTTATAGGAATATTTGTAAATAGAGAAAGGGAGGGAAATAAAGTTACTCTGTTGATTAATAATGCAAAATGTATGTACTACAAATCAGCAATTGAAGAAAGCTCTAATCCTAGAGGAATGTGGAGCTATCTTAATCATTTAGCTTCCAAGTCAAAAAATATTTCTCCCACTCTTATTAAAGACAATGAATCAGAAATTGATGATTTACAACTAATCGTAAATGTTTTTAATGAGCATTTCACAAGAATTTCTGACAATTTATTAACTAAAACACAAAATCATAGCTTTAATTCTCAAAAATTAAAAGAATTCACGAAGTCCAAACTCAATGATGAAAATGTGTTTAGCTTACTTCCTATAAGCCAGGACGATGTCTTTACTATGCTGCGCTCACTTGACATTAATAAATCAGCGGGTGTAGATTTCATTGGTCCCCGTCTCTTAAAACTTTCTGCAAATGTAATTTCTAAGCCCATAACTCATCTCATTAATACTAGCATTACTAATGGCATCTTCCCTTCCCAGCTGAAACATGCTAAAGTCACCCCCATATATAAGAAAGGCAATAAAAGTTATCCCAGTAATTACCGTCCAATATCTATCCTACCAACTTTGTCAAACATTTTTGAAAAGCATATTGCTAATCAAGTACGTGAATTTACGAGAGCTTCTGACCTCATTATGAGCTCACAGTCTGGTTTTAGGGAATTCCACTATTGCCAAACAGCACTAACCAAACTTACCGATAACTGGTTGCATGAAATGGACCAAGGAAATTTAATTGGCATAGCTTTTCTAGATTTTAGTAAGGCGTTTGATTTAGTCAGTCATGATATCTTAATAGAGAAATTACGACATTATAATTTTGATTCACTAACAATCAAGTGGTTCCAATCATATTTAAACGAAAGGAAGCAAAGTGTAAAAATTGGCGCATGTTCTTCCGATATTTTACCTATCACAGCAGGGGTGCCACAGGGATCCATTTTAGGCCCACTCCTATTTTTATTGTATATAAATGATCTTCCTTTATGTGTAAATTACTCTAATATTGATATGTTTGCAGACGATGCAACTCTGCATTTACCTAACAGCAATGTACATAACATTGAAACACATTTAAATTCTGATTTACTTGAAATTGAAAACTGGTGTTTACAGAATCAAATGATACTGAACACAGACAATCAAAATGCATGCTTATGTGTACACAACAAAAAAGATCAAGATTAAATAACCCAGTACTTGATGCAAAAATTTCTGGCAAAAACTTGGAAAATGTTGAAGTTGAAAAACTCGTAGGTATTCAGATCGATCAATCTCTTCAATATAATTGTCATGTTGATGCAGTTTGTAAATCCCTGAGATACAAATTATTTACGCTCCGTAAAATTAAGAAATTTCTTCCATTAAGTACAAGAAAACTTTTCTATAATGCATACATTTTGCCTACAATAAACTATTGTCTCACAGTCTGGGGTAATACGTCAAAATGTTACATTGAGAGAATTCATAAGCTTCAGAAACGGGCTGCTAGAATTATTCTTGATGCAGCACCTGACCAACCATCTAAGCCTTTGTTTGAAAAACTAGGATGGTTAAATGTTTTTGAGTTAGTTACGTTTCATAAATGTATTTTATTGTATAAAACTTTTTATGGTATGAGCCCAGAATATATCCAGAATCTTTTTTATTTTTCACAGTTCTGAATCATACTCATTGCGTTCAGAATTTAATTGTAATCTTCGATTACCAAAGCATCGAACAATCTTATTTACAAACTCTTTACAATATTCAGGTGTACATTTATGGAATAGTCTACCGTTACATGTTAAATTATCGCCATCTTTACCTGTTTTTAAAAAGAATTTGGAAAAAGTTATAATTAGCCAACGTGTGTAATTTTTATTATTATAGATGTCCTTTTTATTGTTATTAACTATGTCTTTTAAACTTTGTATATTGACTTATTTATTGTCCTATATTTTCATTAATTTGTAAACTACATTCGATTATGAAGTTATAAAATGAGCTTATCATTTTCATGTACATTGCATAATATATGTTTGATTGTACCATTTTATGTATATTGTTTGAAATGTAGAAGGCCCCGGGGAAGAATAGTACTTTGTACTAATCGGGTTACCTTCTTTAAATAAAGCATTATTATTATTATTATTATTAAATACCTACACATACAGACAGTAAAAGAGGGAGAAAGAGAAAACGAGAGAGAGAGAAGAATAAAGTAAACATTCAGTTATACGTTTAATTGTTCATAATTCATCGTTTTAGATTGACAGTGAGCGGAAGATCGATCAATTGAGTCTCCGTAAGAGGAAAGCAATAGCCAAAACTAACTCTTTAATCAACGACATGTGCGAAAGCGTTGATAACTTACAGGTTCGGACTGAAACCCTGGATGTGGTAAATAAAAGAATATGTTAAAAAATACTCGTATATACTTTCACCATTTTGATATTTAACAAATGTACATGTATTAAATTGAAAGCAGTAATTTAGGTAAATTTACCTATTGCAACTTGCACGCAATGGATGGCATTTTGGGCAACTAGACACACAAAATTAACTTCAAAAAGAAAATTAAGTGAAATAGTATTTTTAATTATTAATTTCTGTGACTAGGGTGCCCAACAACGCAGTTGCATATAAGCATAGAGAAATAAGTAACATAAAGGTTTTAAAAGTAAGAAATTAAAAAGAAGATTTCCATCACTCGTATTAGCTAGTCTAAGAAAAAAAGCCACTTTATCTTTTTATTCCCAAAACACATAAAATCAATATAAGGTCGATTGTACAATGCCAGATATGTCACAGAAAATGATATTCATCAGTGTCTTTGGGCCATCCCAAAGGATGCATATGCTGTAGTTTTCAGTTCATGAATACAAAGATCTAAGAAATTGTAAAGGTTAAGAGGGAAGGCCATAAGGGATTGGAATTGATTAGAATATGTCTTACGTAAATTTCTTATTTTTAGATGACATTATGCATTATTTACTGAACGATCCTCGTATATTCCAATAAGTTTATCTTCTATTGCCCCCTTGAATTTACACTTTCCGAGAATGCCACATGTAAATACAACCAACCATAGTCTTTCTGTTCTTGAGACAATGTTTTAAGCGTTTTTTCCTATGTGAAACTGATCAACCATAGAGGTCCTTTCCTATCCCTGGGAGTCCCGATTTGAACAATTTAAATCTATATTTCCCGAGGTAAATTCAACATAAGTCATATTTTTCTTCCTGCTGATTTTTAGAGCACCTGAGTCATTCAATTGACCCATTGCTATCCGTTTCTTCCGTCGTCGTCCGTCGTGCTTCTTGTGTCGAGTGATAAAAATTAAACATTTTCAGCTTCTTCTCTGAAACCACTGAACCAATTTCAACCAAATGTAGTATACAGGATGGGTAAAGGGAAAAAATTCTTAATTTTATAGTCCCTGTCCCCCTTGGGGCCCGAGGAGTGGGACAAAAACAACAAAAATTAATTATTTTTTTAAAAATCTCCTTCTTGACTCCTGGACATCAAGCAGTCAAAATCTTGGCATGAATTTAATGTTCATTGAGTTCTCTACTAAAATTGTGAAACGCATGGCCTCAGATTCTAATGTTAGGGTGGGGCTCTATTGATTATATAGTGAAAATGCCTCAATTCTTTGAAGATATTCTTTTCTGCTTCTGAGTATTAAATAAACTAAGTATATAGTTCTCAACTTTTTATCGTATTTTTCTTCTTAATTTCTGTTATATTTCTATGCCAATTTGCAGTACATGTACATGTAGCATTAAGCATCAAGTAAATCAACCTGTCTATTTGTCTATGAGCTTTCTTTATCTTTTATCCCTAAATGTCATTTTAAAGTAAACTATCACTTAAAGTCCTTCCTTCTGATGAAGTCTTAAACATACATTCCTTGGTTTTATTAGTAAAAAAGATATATCTTAACAAATAATTTTTTTTTAAAAACTTATTATATATATGATAATAAAATTATCATAAAAACATTTGTAATGCTTTAGCTGTAAATTCAAATCCTGTGTGATGCTTCTAGTAACATTAACCGATGTTTGAAACAGCAAGGTTGGTGTCGAAGTTAATTGTATTGATATGAGTTTCATTTGATAGGTACTCTTAATTAAATGTCGACAAATCTCGAGATCGTTCTAGAATTTTTCATTTCACATTTTGATCGGTGTCTTCCCACTTAGCCAACATTTTGAAAAAAATACATGTACAACACAGGTAAATTTGTGTTGGTTAAGTGGGAATAGGGTACAGGTGGAGAACAAAAGAAATAAATTACAGGTAGGCTATAGTCTGTTTTACGATGAATAAAAACATTTCTGAATTTTAGTCTATATTAATTTGAGGCATATTACATCAGGTTATCAAAATTGAAAAGGTCTTTCTAATTATTTTATGAAAAGATGGGACTTTTTTTGTAAATTATACAATCATATTTAAATCAAAAGTTTAGATATCAAGAATTTATAACAATAACCTATTTTTTTTTTTACTTTTCATTTAGAGAACAGAAAAAATTAAGTCAAATATACTTAAGCAACGCTAGGTTTTACAAGTTCAAGCTTAATGAGAATTTAAATCTGAACGTAAATAACATTTATCATGTATATTCACACGCACTCTTTTTTGATCTATTAATTTGATTTGATCTTATTTTATTATGTTATAAATTTATAAATGGATCGGATAGCAGGCATAACCTAATATATAATCCCTCTCCACAATTATCAATATAGTAGATTTTCGAATACAAATGTTCAAGTAATAGCCAATGATTCTAATTGAGTTTTGTTCAACTTATATTCTTTCTCCCTACTCCTTTTCGACCCTATTTTATAATATATAGAGCTAGAATCTAAAAGTTATATATGTATGAATGTAGAAGGACGATAGCAAAGGTACAGTTGTATACGATATTGTTACTACTGTCAACGTTATGAATTCACAAATTTTTCAGCCTTCAAATATCGTTCGACTTTAAAAAAAAAATGACATGAGCAGCAAATTATGCTGACAGGAGCAGTAAATTTGAATGATGTTTGTTCAAAGCGGTCGAAATTTTTATTGATTTTAGTTTCCATGGCTTATACCTTCATACAACATATACACTTTAATAGCTAGACTATATTATAAGTGCTCGACATTTTTATACAAACTTAAAAGGTTTAAAAATTTTAAAATATAATATAAATTATTGAAAATATATAACATATATGTATTCTCATGATGATACCTAGTTAGATCTATATATGACTGCATATTTTTTTCCAGGATTCAACGTTTAGGAATAATCTCCAAACTAAAAGCCAAAAAGAAGGAATTATTTCGTCTATTAAAACCTGGTTCACTAGTAATAAATCAATTCAGTAAGGGTTGCCAACATGAACATTTTCTGGTGTAGTGAAATATCTTTAATGAACATATTTACGACAAATATGTAATTTTCCTTTCAAAGAATATACCTTTTGTACATGTATCCTATATATTTGTCATCAAATTGTTTTAAAGCCTAAAATCTTATAGTGTTAATATGTCAATTTTTTAATAGATTAATATTAAACAATTATCACTTTTTTAAGTGATTGCGATGATTTAGACACTTGAGGAATACAATATTCACTGAGCGCGGAGGGCGAAATGAACATTGTACTTCGAAGGTGTCTAATCATTGATTGACCGCTCAGAACTGCAATAACTGATTTATTATAATTATGATTAAATGATAGCAAGCCCCTAATAGACTCTATACAGAGCCTTAAAAATACATGTACTGGAATCTGGATGAAAATAATGTCCAACGCTCATTACAAAAGATACAAAAAACTGTACAAAATAACAACAAAAACCTTAAATAAGGATTGGATTTATTACATTATTTCAAATTGATAGAAGCCACTGGTTTCAAGCAACTTTAGCATCTTTCATGGTTTGAGAAGGGTGCTCATATTCACGGCATAAGATTATATCCAGCAATAAAGCTAGTTAAGAAAACTTCAGCTTTTGAGACATCACTTTCCTTCTTTGTTTGAAACACATTGTACATGTAACAGGAGAAATTGAACAGGAATTATTCATTATCTATAGACTGCAATAATTCCCTATATTGACCTGGAAGGTCACATGAGTTATTATATTGACCTGCAATAATATTTGGTAATGGAACTATATTGGTGAATATTGGCACAAGTTGGCTGTTCAAATGCACGAGCTTGCAATCGAGTGCATTTGAACAGCAAACGAGTACCAATATTCACCGATATTAGTTCATTAACTCTTTTATTATATAGCTTAAACAATACAACTTAATTTGTAATAATTATTATGTTCCCCAAACGAAGTTTGGGAACATATTGTTTTTACTTTTTTTCTGAATTTTCTTCTCCGGTACTTTTTTTGTCCGCGAGTGTTCTCGTAAACTACTCATCCGATCTAGGTGAAACCATTTTAGGGTCACTAGGTATGTTATGTAGATGTGCGGAACGAAGGTCATTTTGCGCGCACGTGCGTGCATGTGCGCACGCGTGTAACGCGTGAAATGACCAATATGATAGATATAGCCGTAACCTTTGAAATTTTTGATGAAATGCTTTGAAACTCATAATATAAGGATATAATAGTAGTATAGACATGATGACATGGTCAAAATAGCAAGATCTCACGCGCATGCACGTGCGCTTCGTTCCGATTGGCTGAAACTAAAGTCTTTATATCTTTTTTGTTTTCTGACAAAATCCTTTGAAATTTTGAACATAGTCATACATTATGAAGATCTACAGCATGATATATAAGAATAATCATGAACGCACGCACATGCACGTGTGCTGCAATCTGATTGGCTAAAAGTTTAAATGCCTAAAACTTTCTTAGTTCTCAATAATACAGGGTGAAATTTCGAATATGAATAGATATAATGAATGCCTACATTATTCTACCATCAAAAGTAAATGCAAGGACGTCATGCACATGCGCGCACACACAATGCGTTAAACGACAGTATACTTAAGTCTTTTGATGTTCATGCAGAATTAAGAACTTCTAAATGTAAAGACATGTAACGTACTGAAGCAGATCTTTTTACCCTTGACCTTGATACTTAGGTCAAGGTCACTAGTAACCTGAATAAAATGTTGATATTAGCCATTTACCAAAATGACCTTGACCTATGACCTTGAAATCGACCTTAACCTTTGACCTTAACCCAAGGATAGAAAGACCCCCCCCCCACACACACACACAAAGTAGAGAATTGCTGTTAAGCTCAAATTACACCTCGGACCCACATAACATCTCAAAGAAACTGCAGGAAAGAGCTTGAGGAAAGAGTATTAAAATATTTGATGTGAGTTTCCAAAGTATATAGAAATTATTAATTTAATTAATTACAAATCCTGTGTTTGAATTAAAGTACAGATGAACAAAGTTGGTATATAAGCCTTCTATGTTTACATGTTTTTATTCGGATGTCTTTAATAGCATTCAATTCTACTGATTTGAAACAATATTTTAATACCAAGCATCCTTTGTTTATTTAACCTTTGAAATTTAATTGATTATACCCGCACTTTCTAAAGAAAGTTCGGGTATATTGTTGTTACTCATGTCCGTCCGTCCGTCCGTCCGTTCTCACGAAATAATGGTTAAGTGACAGTTTTTGTGCCCATTTAAGATTTATGTGACTCTTTTGTTTTATGTGACTGTCACATACAAATTTGATTTTTTTTAGCAGAAATGAGTGTTATGTGACTTGAAAAATCATTCTAAAGAAGTGTCACATAAAAAAATACGGACAATATTGTCCGTATATGGACGTCCGTCAAAAGGTTTTGAGATTTACCTCCCTTACCCCATGTATCATGTTTTGCGCCACATAATTTTTTTGGAAAAAGTCACATAAATTTGTCAGTCACATAACCTGCATTTCGTGGGTCCGTCCGTCCGTCTGTCACACTTTTCTTCCCTGAACTCCTCCTACATTTTACACAGTAGCTTAATCATCTTTTAAGAGATGGTTGGTGGTGTCATGTAGATGTGCAGTAAGGTTTCGGAATTTTGATTTTGCCCCGGGGGGTCAAATGGGGGTCGAAAAATGACGTTTTTTGTGCAAAAAGTCCCGTCTTCCCTGAACTCCTTCTACATTTAACTCAGCAGCCAAATCACCTTTTGGAGGATGATTGGTGGTGTCATGTAGATGTGCAGTAAGGTTTCGGAATTTTGATTTTGCCCCGGGGGGTCAAATGGGGGTCGAAAAATGACGTTTTTTGTGCAAAAAGTCCTGTCTTCCCTGAACTCCTTCTACATTTAACTCAGCAGCCAAATCACCTTTTGGGGGATGATTGGTGGTGTCATGTAGATGTGCAGTAAGGTTTCGGAATTTTGATTTTGCCCCGGGGGATCAAATGGGGGTCGAAAAATGACGTTTTTTATGCAAAAAGCCCCATCTTCCCTGAACTTCTCTTACATTTTACTTAGCAGCCTAATCATCTTTTGTGGGATGATTAGTGGTGTCATGCAGATGTGCAGTAAGGTTTCGGAATTTTGATTTTGCCCCGGGGGGTCAAATGGGGGTCGAAATATGACGTTTTTTGTGCAAAAAGTCCCGTCTTCCCTGAACTCCTTCTACATTTTACTCAGCAGCCTAATCACATTTTGGGGGATGATTGGTGGTGTCATGTTGATGTGCAGTAAGGTTTCGGAATTTTGATTTTTCCCCGGGGGTCAAATGGGGGTCAAAAAATGACGTTTTTTATGCAAAAAGCCCTATCTTCCCTGAACTCTTCTTACATTTTACTTAGCAGCCTAATCATCTTTTGTTGGATGATTAGTGGTGTCATGTAGATGTGCAGTAAGGTTTCGGAATTTTGATTTTGCCCCGGGGGGTCAAATGGGGGTCGAAAAATGATGTTTTTTGTGCAAAAAGTCCCGTCTTCCCTAAACTCCTTCTACATTTTACTCAGCAGCCAAATCACCTTTTGGGGGATGATTGGTGGTGTCATGTAGATGTGCAGTAAGGTTTCGGAATTTTAATTTTGCCCCGGGGGGTCAAATGGGGGTCAAAAAATGATGTTTTTTATGTAAAAAGCCTAATCTACCCTGAACTCCACTTACATTTTACTTAGCAGCCTAATCATCTTTTGTGGGATGATTAGTGGTGACATGTAGATGTGCAGTAAAGTTTCTGAATTTTGATTTTGCCCCGGGGGGTCAAATGGGGGTCGAAAAATGACTTCTTTTGTGCAAAAATTCTCGTCTTCCCTGAACTCCTTCTACATTTTACTCAGCAGCCAAATCACCTTTTGGTGGATGGTTGGTGGTGTCATGTAGATGTGCAGTAAGGTTTCGGAATTTTGATTTTGCCCCGGGGGGTCAAATGGGGGTAGAAAAATGACGTTTTTTATGTAAAAAGCCCCATATACCCTGAACTCCTCTTACATTTTACTTAGCAGCCTAATCATCTTTTGTGGGATGATTAGTGGTGACATGTAGATGTGCAGTAAGGTTTCGGAATTTTGATTTTGCCCCGGGGGGTCAAATGGGCGTCGAAAAATGACGTTTTTTGTGCAAAAAGTCCCGTCTTCCCTGAACTCCTTCTACATTTTACTCAGCAGCCAAATCACCTTTTGGGGGATGGTTGGTGGTGTCATGTAGATGTGCAGTAAGGTTTCGGAATTTTAATTTTGCCCCGGGGGGTCAAATGGGGTTCGAAAAATGACGTTTTTTATGTAAAAAGCCCCATCTACCCTGAACTCCTCTTACATTTTACTTAGCAGCCTAATCATCTTTTGTGGGATGATTAGTGGTGACATGTAGATGTGCAGTAAGGTTTTGGAATTTAGATTTTGCCCCGGGGGGTCAAATGGGGGTCGAAAAATGACGTTTTTTTGTGCAAAAAGTCCCGTCTTCCCTGAACTCCTTCTACATTTTACTCAGCAGCTTAATCACCTTTTGGGAGATGGTTGGTGGTGTCATGTACATGTGCAGTAAGGTTTCGGAATTAAGATTTTGCCCCAGGGGATCAAATGGGGGTCGAAAAATAACGTTTTTCATACAAAGAGCCCTGTTTTCCCTGAACTCCTCTTACATTTTACTTAGCAGCCTAATCATCTTTTGGGAGATGGTTGGTGGGGTCATGTAGATGTGCAGTAAGGTTTTGGAATTTAGATTTTGCCCCGGGGGGTCAAATGTGGGTTGAAAAATGACGTTTTTTGTGCAAAAAGCCCTGTCTTCCTTGAAGTCTTCCTTAATGTTACTCAGAAGCCTAATCATCTTTTAGGAGAGTTAAATATTTTGAAAATTATGTAAAACATCAACGTCAAGGGGTAACAAGATGTGTTTGTGAAACACTATGCGCCCGGCGTCAACAAAGTTCGAAAAAGCTATTTTTAGCATATAGTTCACAGTCAAGGTCACAAGGTCATTGACCTTGGTGTTATTTGTAAGAACTTAATTAGTGGGGTATGCATACTAAATATGAAGTCCCTATCTCCTATGGTTCAAAAGTTATGGCAAAAAGTAGAAAAAGCTATTTTTAGTATAAAGGTCACAGTTAACTTCACATGGTCATTGACCTTGGTGTTGTTTGAAAGAACTTTATTAGTGGAGTATGCATACTAAATATGAAGTCCTTATCTCTTATGGTTCAAAAGTTATGGCAAAAAGTGGAAAAAGCTATTTTTAGCATATAGGTCACAGTCAAGGTCACAAGGTCATTGACCTTGATGTCATTTGAAGGAACTTAATTAGTGCAGTATGCATACCAAATATGAAGTCCCTATCTTCTATGGTTCAAAGGTTATGGCAAAAAGTGGAAAAAGCTATTTTAAGTATAAAGGTCACAGTCAAGGTCACATGGTCATTGACCTTGGTGTTGTTTGAAAGAACCTTTTTAGTGGAGTATGCATACCAACTATGAAGTCCCTATCTCCTATGGTTCAAAAGTTATAACAAACAGTTGAAAAACCTATTTTTAGCATATAGGTCACAGTCAAGGTCACAAGGTCATTGACCCTGATGTCATTTGAAAGAACTTTATTAGAGGAGTATGCATACTAATTATGAAGTCTCTATTTCTTATGGTTCAAAAGTTATGACAAACAGTTGAAAAACCTATTTTTAGCATATAGGTCACAGTCAACGTCACAAGGTCATTGACCTTGATGTCATTTGAAAGAACTTTATTAGAGGAGTATGCATACCAAATATGAAGTCTCTATCTCTTACGGTTCAAAAGTTTTGGCCAAGGTTAAAGTTGACAACAAACAAACAGACAAACAGATAAACAGACAAACAGACAAACAGACAGGACAAAAACAATATGCGCCCCGAAAAAATTCGGGCGCATAAAAAAACATTGCATGCTGGGAAACACCTTGAATTCTTATGAGTAATTTATGTACATGTCAAATGTGAGAGTCATATCTCATCTCAATCAAAAGTTATAAGCAAATGCAACATTTTTGAAAAGTAGGTTAGGCTTGATCGCTTCAAGGTCAAGGTCACAGTGTAAAAGTCATGATTTATTTGGAAAGGTCTTATCACAGGTAATAATATACATGCATTATGATATGAATGCCCTAACTTTTCTCTTTCAAAATGATGAATTTATAACAATTTATTTTTTTTTGCAAGTTGGTCAAACTTCTAGGTCACATGTAAAAAAAAAACCATGCCATTCTCACAGGTAAATATATATACTAATACATAAGTTTAATATGAATGTCTCTTCTCATTCAGTAGATATAACCGTGATAACCAAGGTTAAATTTATTGAGACAGATGGACTGAGTCTGACATACAAATGTACATATTTCTATATGAATTGGGTAAAATTGGCCCAGTGGTTCTAGAGAAGTTAAAAATGTAAAAAGTTTTCAGACAAACAGATGGACAACACGTTACGACAGACATTATATGCTAAGGAAACCAAAAAAGCTCAAATGAGTGTTTTGAAAGGGTTACGATATGGTTGGAGTATTTGAAAAGCTGTTTTTTTTCCTGCAGAGATATGCATGACCAACATATTCATGTTTTATATCTTCTATAGTGATTTGTTTGTTTGTTGTGAATACATCTTCCCTCATATGGAGACACCGCCAAATAATAATGAAGATAAGATGTGTTTGTGAAACACTGATGTCCCAGTATGGAAGCCTATGGCGAAGGTTGAAGTTTCTCAAATATATGTCAAAATCAAAGGTCAAGGTCAAAGGGTTCAAATTGTTAGTATCAGAAGAAAGTCTTGTCACAAGGAATGCACATGTGAAATAAAGAAATCCCTAGTAATTCCTGTTCAAAAGTTAATTGCCAAGGTTAATTTTTTTGTTTAAGTGGTTCAAACTCTAGGGTCAAGTTCAAACATATTTATACCTGTTGACAGTTCACAATGAATACAATATGTCGTGATAAGTATGAAAGCCCTAGCACCTACTGATCAAAATTTAGGCAGAGTTTAAAGTTTGGTATTTTTCTTGTAAAAATGTGTATCCCATGTCAAGCGATCAGAGGTATTAATGGTACCCAAATAAAAGGTCTTATTAAATTGTCACATAAGAAATAAACCTATAAAATGTGGAAGCTATTTGTAAAGCCCATCCCACTTAAAACTTATGGGCAAGCTAACTAGGATTTAATTTCTGCAGACTTATAGACAGACATACTAAACACAAGAAACAAAATATGTATAATAATTAGTCAAATGGAAAAAAATATACTATTTAACTGGAATAACAAAATACATTGTTATTTCAGGGACAGGAAGTGGGTAGGAAGATTGGAATCCCCCCATCCCCCCCCCCCCATCTGGCATTTGCTTTGTTATTTAAACAAGACTATATACTGTAGCAAGTAAAAAATGACTCTTGACATCCTCTCCCTATAAACTTAGAAAACATTGACCTCACTATCATTGTTTTTTTATTTGTTTATTTGTTTTCATTTTTTTCTCCTGCTTGTCACGAAATTCTGGGCTGGAATTTTTTGACTGAGATGTGAACCCCCCTCCCTACTCCCGAAAAAAATTCTGGATCCGCACCAGTATTGGCAGTAACTGAATGTCACATCGACAACGGGAGATAACTTCACAATATGAAATTCGTCTAGTGTGGCATGCGATGATCTTTCACCCTTTTTAAACTTTAACCTAATAGTTTGGGTGTATTTTACCCCCCACTATACTAAAACTTCTACTTACCGACTCCCTGTGTCTCAACTTCATGAAATATAAATCCAATTAGAACTCAAAATGAATTAATCCAATGCACACCAGACTGCAGCCATGTGCCATTTTGGCGAACCTTCGTCGATTCCATCACCTTATCAGATGAAGTGGGAATCGGCCGAGGTGTGCCAAATGGTGTTTAATCTATAAATATGATAATGGGTGACGCAACGTGATGTGATGTAGAAATTTACATGTTCACATGTATAGTACAGGAACAAATTTTAAATTAATTCATAACAAACGATATTAAATTTTAACAAACCTTTTCCATCTAGCCTATTCCAAAAAGTATGTGCTGTATGATTGTGGTGTCGAGGGGGGGGGGGGGGGGGTTAGTAAATTTAAAAAGGTCCTATTATGAGCAAAACATATATCAAAATCTAATTTCAGACGCGGATCCAGAAATTTTTTTCCGGGGGGGGGGGGGGGTCCTCCTCAGTCAAAAAAAAATCCTATCCCAGAAATTGACAATAAAAAAAAAACCTAAAGTAAATCTCACGTACCCAAACGTCAAAAACCTATATCGTGGGGGGTGGGGTGGGAGTAGTGGTGACTTCTATTGCCGCAAATTAAATGTTTAACTTTTCATACTTATTTTACACATATTCGTGCTTACCAGGGGGGGGGGGGGGGGATCTGCATTTTCCAAGGGGGGTCCATTGTAACTTTTTCCTTGTTTTAGTATATACATTTTTTAACCTTGTAAATTCCAGATGGGGGGGGGGGGGTGCTGGCCCCCCCCCCCCCCAACAGATCATTAATAAAATTCAGACTGGTATATAATGAATTAAACATGTATAAAATAAATATAAGAGGTTCTGAGTTATTGGTCACAGGGTCTGAGAATTTCATACTCAATTTGATGAATACATGTAAATTATAGAATTATTTTGACTATTTCTTTGGAAAGCCGCCCAATATGTAGGAGCGTGTATTTAGAGGCAAACACCTTAGTGCGGGTATTACTGTCTCATGACAGCATCTAGTTTTTTTTACAATTACGCAATCCCCCAGAAATTCAAAATCAATATACATGTACGCTCCTTCGTAAAAAAAAATTCATGAAAGATATATTAATAAGAAGGTCTTAAAGAAAATTGGTCACATTAGCTGATACGAATGTCTTTATAAATATCTATTGTAAACCCCAGAAAGTAGCCTCCTATGCATTGGAAAAAATAAACAGTTCCCGTCAAAAACCTTTACATGTATATATTTATTTACATAGTATATAAAATTTACTAGGCACAGGTACCAGAGTTGTCAAAATGACCAGAGAGGAGATATATAAAAAAAAATCTGAACAGATTAAAGGAAAATCCCTTTCCTATGCAAGGAACTATAATTGACTAAGTTCATTTTGATTGGTTAGCCATCGGCGTGATATCCTTAGTCGATTTTAACACTGCCTTGTCGTCGGAATAAAACCAACTTTGAGTCCGAGGTTAAAATCAGTAGAGAATTTAAATGTGAATAGGTATTTCAAAAAATGATATAAACTTGAAATGTGGTAACTTTATATCTGTATTTTTTCTATTATTCGCGGGATAGAAAGATGTGTTCATCGCTTAACCAACATGCCATGATCATCTTGCATGTACATGTACGTGTGCGCCCATGCAAAGCGTTAAACGTATATAGTTGATATCATTGTAACTTTTATATCTTTCAATGAAATCCTAAAATACTTAGTATATTTATAAAAGGTCTTACAGGAAAAGCTATGGCACGAAAAGGGACATGGGGAGCGTTTGGGGAACATCTGTAACGGTCCCCGTTACAATTAGCCCTAGTTTCAACTAAAATTAATGATGTTTTAGTAGCGGTATCCAAAAGAACCGTCTGTCCTGTAAGCGTTCAATATCGCATCATTCGATGACCCTACAGAGCGATATGATTTGCTTATTATGTTCCCCAAACGAAGTTTGGGAACATATTGTTTTTACTTTTTCTGAATTTTTTCTTTGTTCTCCGGTACTTTTTAGTCCGCGAGTGTTCTCGTAAACTACTCATCCGATCTAGGTGAAACCTTTTTAGGGTCACTAGGTATGTTATGTAGATGTGCGGAACGAAGGTCATTTTGCGCGCACGTGCGTGCGTGTGCGCACACGTGTGACACGTGAAATGACCAATATAATAGATATAGCCGTAAGTTTTTAAATTTTGGATGAAATGCTTTGAAACTCATAATATAAGGATATATTAGTAGTATAGACATGATGACATGGTCAAAATAGCAAGATCTCACGCGCATGCACGTGCGCTTCGCTCTGATTGGCTGAAACTAAAAGTCTAAATATCTTTTTTGTTTTCTGACAAAATCCTTTGAAATTTTGAACTTAGTCATACATTATGAAGATCTACAGCATGATATATAAGAACAATCATGAACGCACGCACATGCACGTGTGCTGCAATCTGATTGGCTAAAACTTTAAATGCCTACAACTCTCTTGGTTCTCAATAATACAGGGTAAATTTCGAATATGAATAGATATAATGAATGCCTACATTATACGACTATCAAAAGTAAATGCAAGGACGTGCATGCACATGCGCCCGCACACAATGCATTAAACGACAGTATACTTGAGTTTTTGATGTTCATGCAAAATTAAGAACTTCTAAATGTCAAGATATGTAACATACTGAAGCATGCAGATCTTTTGACCCTTGACCTTGAAACTAAGGTCAAGGTCACTGGTAACATGAATAAAATGTTGATAATAGCTATTTTCCAAAATCACGTTGACCTATGAACTTGAAATCGACCTTAACCTTTTTCCTTGACCCAAGGGTAAAAAGAAACATGAAGTACATGTACATGTATCTAGAAACACCTTTCAGAGTTTATTTCGGTTGGCAGGATAGAAGTTAAAGAGGTGGTGGTTTTTAATGACCTTGACCTTTCATCCAAATGTCACAATCAATCTTAAGTTCTTGGAGTAAGATACAAGATTAAACTCCAACGTTAAATAGGTTAAGAATAAAAATACCCCCCCCCCCTCCACCGCAACAACCAAACAAATCAAATTAATGGCAACATAGAGAATCGCCGTTAAACTCAAATAACACCTCGGACCCACATAAAATTTCAGGAAAACTGCAGAAAAGAGCTCGAGGAAAGTGTATTCAAATATTTGATTTGAGTTTCCAAAGTATATAGAAATTATTAATTTATACGTAAAAAATTACAAATTCTGTCGTATTTAAAATTAAAGTGCAGATGAATAAAGTTGGTATATAAGCCTTTTATAGCCTATTTATTCAGATGTCGTTAATAGCTTTCAATTCTACTGATTTGAAAAAATATTTTAATACCAAGCATCCTTTATTTATTTTACCTTTGAAATTTATTTGATTTTTTTTTTAGAATTACGCAATCCCCAGAAATAGCGATTTTCGGTATATTAAAAATCTATATATATGTACGCTCCTTCGTAAAATAATCAGGTTTTGCATTCATGAAAAAATATTGATAAGAAGGTGTTAAACAATATTGGTCACATTAGCTGACACGAATGTCTTTTTAAACATCTCTTGTAAACCCCAGAAAGTAGCCCCCTATGCATTGGAAAAAATGAATAGTTTCGGTCAAAAACCTTAATTTATATATTTATTTACAAAGTATATAAAATTTACTAGGCACAGGTACCAGAGTTGTCAAAATGGTCTAAGAAGAAATATAAAAAAAAAAATCTGTACAGAAAGGAAAATCCCTTTTCCATGTATGGAACTACTATTGAATAAGTTCATTTTGATTGGTTAGCTATCGGCGTGAAACCCTTAGTCGACTTTAACCCTGCGTTGTCCTTGGAATAAAACCAACTTTGAGCCCGAGGTTAAAATAAGCAGAGAAATAAAATGTGAATCGATATATTAAAAAAAGATATATGCTTGAAAATGGTAACTTTATATATATGTATTTTTTTTTTGATTTGCAGGATAGAAAGATATGTTAATCGCTTAACCAACATGCCATAATCATCTTGCATATGCATGTACATGTACGTGTGCGCGCATGCAAAACCTTAAACGATACATAGTTGAAATCATTGTAACTTTTATATTCTTAAATGGAATCCTTGCCAATGGATACTTAGCATATTTATAAAATGTCTTAGAGGAATAAGGCACGAAAAGGGACATGGGGAGCGTTTGGGGAACATCTGTAACGGTCCCCGTTACAATTAGCACTAGTTTAGATTTTAATGGGTCTAATACGTTCTAAATTTTAAATAAATAATATCATTTTGAATGAAAAATAAACACATCTTACCTAGATGCCCCTTCCTTTCTTTAATTTAGCTCTGAGAATTTGACCAGACCACTTCTTTTGTTTATAACAAAAAAAGTTATTGAACGCTTGCATTAGACCAATAAAATCCTAAATAAGCAACTTATAACGCTCGGTAGAGTCATCGAAATGATGCGATACTGTACACTAACAGGACAGGCGTTAATTTGAATACCGATTCTAAAAATCATTCATTTCAGTTTTTGTTAGTTGGGATAATTATTATTAATTATGAGGAAATGTTTAAATCATATAATAAAGGAGTTATTGAACTTATATTGGTGAATATTGGCTCTCGTTGGCTGTACAAATGCATTCGCAAACTCGTGCATTTGTACAGCCAACTTGTGCCAAAATTCACAAATACAAGTTCAATAACCCTATAATATTGACCTAGAAGGCAACATGCAGGTCAGTATAACGTTTTATTTTTTCTAACATTGTTGGATCTCAGCCAATCAGAGAGAGGGAAATTATACAAGCATATATATGTTTTGTCCTGTCCGTCTGTCTGTCTGTTTGTCTATTCGACCTTGCCCAATCTTTTCACTGGTTGGGATAATGGCTTTCATATTTCACAGGTGTATTCCTTTTGGCAAGACCTTTCTTTGGGTACATGTACCATAAAATCTGACTTCCTGACCTTGACCTTGGAAATTGTCACACTTTTACATCAAAATTCCAAACTTTTATTTGAGTAATTGATGCTGGGATTTTCATACTTCAGATATATATTATTAGTGACAAGTTACCAACAACTTTGACCCTTTGACCTGTGAGTTTGACTTCTTACTTTTTAAAGACCTTCAATTTTAGCAATAACTTTTAAACGGTAAGGGCTAGGGCTGTCCTACTTCACAAATATAACCCTTGTGTCAGGACCTTTCATTGGATAAGACCAACTTTTACCCTTTGATTTTGACCTTGAGATCAAAACTTACACCTTGGCCATAACTTTTAAATGGTAAGGGCTAGAGCTTACATACTTCACATATGTATTTCTCGTGACTGGACCTTTTATTGGATACCATCAACTTTGTCCCTTTGACATAATCTGCCAAAATAGGCACCTTTTTAAAATCAAACTTTTCTTTTGGCTGGATGAGACAATGGCTTTCATATTTCACAGGTGTATTCCTTGTGACAAGAACTTTCTTTGGGTACCACTTTATTTGACCTGGGTGTTTGACCCACTTTTATACCAAAACGCTAAACTTTTACATTGGGCAATAGCTTTTGATCGGTTAGTGTTAGGATTTTCACACTGAAGATGTGCAATTATTGTGACAAGATTTTTCATTGGATATCAACAAGTTTGACTTTTTGACCTTAACCTTGAAAATTGACCTAATTTTTAAAAAAATTAAACCTGACCATAACTTTTAAACGGCAAGGGCAAGGACTTAAATACTTGAAATATGTAATTCTTGTGACATTATGTTTTATTGGATACCACCATCATTAACTTTTTGACTTTGTCCTTGGAGTTAGACCTACTTTTAAAAGAAACTAACCTTGACAATAACTTTTGAACTGTGAGTCCTTTCTTTGGTGAAAGTCCTTCCATTTAAAAGCGACAACTTTGACCTTTTGACCTTTACCACAGACATTAACCTTCCATTTAAAACTTATACCTTGGCCATAACTTTTGAACAGCAAAGGCAAGGGCTTTCATACTTCCCATATTTTATTTTTGTGGCAAGGCATTTATTAAGAAACCATCAACCTTGACTCTATGACCTTGACCCCGAAATTATGCCTACCTTTAAAAATCGTTAACCTTGGCCATAAGGCTTGAACAGGTGATGCTAGGGTTTTTTATTTTATATTTTTATTTATTTTTGTTAATCTTACTTTTTGTATTATCATGTTTGATTTGCATTAGAGAAAATTTAATCTTTGCTAAATTGTAATATTGGGGCATCGGTGTTTCACAGACCATCTTGTTGTAATTACTGGTATATTACCGCTTAGCTTTAAGTTTGATTGAAATAATACAGCATTTAGCATACAACATTTAAAATCATTTTCAACTCATTTGATAGTTACGTGATTAATGCATATCATCGGTGCTGCATTGAGGCCATGAACACATTTCCCTATCGCATCGGAAATAGCCCATTTCTAATTACAAATTGAGGTGACGAATTAAGGATAGACGAGACGTTCCTCAATACTAAATAATTTCGTTTTGTCAATGAATTATTACTAATTTCAAATGCTTACTCACCAACAATTGAGGTACATTACCAGACAATTTTGCAAGATGGCAGAGGATGATGTTTCCTATATAACCCTTTTGGGAATATACTTAATTTGAAGATTTCACATGTTTTGGTGGTTTGAATGTTTAAGACAATTAGAAACCTGTTAAGAAACACCGTATGTAGAAATTTTACAATGTTATCATACACTATGATTTACAAAACAGATATTTGAGGAAAGTATCGTCTGACCTTAAGCCTCAATATCTTAGACTAGTACTTTCTGGAAAGTGTTACTTCTTTTAATAAAAATTACGTATATTTTCGGATAAGAAGTAATACGGCTAATTGCATTTAGCATAATGAACTATGTATGACATTTACTAAAGATTTATGTATTATTCATTAATGCTCTTGTTTTCCTTGGGGGGGGGGGTTAAAGAAGTAAACATAAAAGTAAAACATGACAATTAAATTAACAAAGATTTTTTTCAATAGCTTTTATATGATGATTCCAAACAGTGATTTATCTTTGTATTTTTTGGTCTATCTATATCATCTGTAAATAAAGTGTTGTCTTATTTCCGTTGAAATATAAAATGCATTTTTCACTGAAAAATCATTGCTTGATCTGCCTCTTACTGTACAGAAAGGCATTATATTTTACGAGAATACGAACGGCAACAATTGCATTGTAATTATTGACTCTTCAAGCTCTATGGTATTTACCAAGTGACAAACAAGTGCAATGGTAAATGTTGTTTTGTTCATTACTTTTATATTCACATGAACATCAATTGAATATCGTTTCCTTTTTATCTCACGTGAAACACATCCAATGTCTTTGATCAGCCAATAAACACCAATAAGCATATAACCTTTTCAAATAACAATTGGACGGACAACTTCGGAATGGACATTTTTCCGAACTTGTGCACCCTTTACTTGTAAAGCTGTCATCTTAGGTTTTTTTAAATGGTGGGGTTTTTATAATCAAATTGATTTATGAAAAAAGAAATTCAACATTTTCTGCTAGTTTTAGAGATATTTGAGTTCAAAAAAAATCCCATGGGGAAACATGAACTTAAAAATAACCCACAAAAACCCCATGGGGTTTATTCCCCCCCCCCCCCCCCCCCCATGGGGTTATATAACCCATATTATTTTTCGTGGGTTTTTTTTAATCCACGTATCACAAAAAATAAAATGTGGGGTTTATTATCCCATAATTTTTTATATGGGGTAAAAAACCCACATTATTTCTCTTTATGCTTGTAATTATCAAGTAAGAATTATGAAATAAATATTGTTTGGAGTTGCAACATAAATTAAGTACAATACATGTACATTTTTTATCAAATTTGTAACAATTTAATTAATTAAATTTTTTTTTTTCAAATTCATTGATATAGTATGATACATTTTATCATTGCATATGTAAATTAGACATGGCATAAGCATGATAAGATTGGAATTAAATTACATTTTTTTTTACTGACCCGTAAGTGAAAAAGTAAACGAATATGGATTAAAAGTTTGAAAGTTAATCTAATATTCCAAGTGGGGGAAAGAAATGAATATAAAAAAAGACACTGGTACTGGAGGCGGTACAGGCAATTTTATCAGAAAACAGTGTAAAAAATAACGTGACTATGTTTACGCTAACGTAGCTCACAGGTTATTGTTTTCACTATTTTACTGATAAAACTGCCGACTCCTCAGTCCTGCATCCTGTGAACTGTTATTGAACACTGTTGATCGTGATTCACAGAGTAATGATAGTTGTTCTACTTACATGTAATTTAGTTTGAGCTCTGCTTTTTGTAGCATAATGGACTTGATTCAAAAAAAGAAAAAAACTTCTCTACTTTTCAAAGAATGTTTTTGAAATTGATTGAAAGAGACAAAATCAAATCATAACTTGTGATACTACTTTTTACTTGATAATTCCTCATTTTGGCACCATTGTCACCCATAACTTTCTTTCCCTATGTTAATCTCAGCGAGATGGGTAGAGACTGAAAAATTTGGACTGACGTCTACTACCCATCTCAGACCAGTCCCACACAACGTGATTCGGGGTTTTTTGCTCCGACTTCGGCAGCTCGTTTCAATAAATACAGGCTGAAATAAATTATCTGCTCGCCTCAACTTTTTCCTTTGAACATTTTTTAAAGTGTCTGTCACTATATAACTTTCCTTTCTTACCTTTGAAATGTTTAAATCCAGTAAAATATAAAGTTGTTTATTTTTCCTGACAGCTTGATGGCTGTTTGCTATTCATTTAAACCTTCGCTGCTGAAGAGTTCCACAATAATCTGTTTCCAATAATTCGCACTACTACTATTTCTCATAAAAATGATCTATAGTATGAATTATTGGAAACAGATGGGTAGTAGACGTCAGTCCAAATTTTCAGTCTCTACCCATCTCGCTGAGATTATCCCTATGTATAAGTCGTACTCTAAGAAACATATGGGTGACTCTGACAAATAGCGTAAAATTCAAAGACTAACCTGTTTAATTTATCCGGAATTTGTTTTTCCGCTATACTGACAAAAGTTCAGTATATTATACTTACAGATGTTTATGCCCACTGGCCCTGATTTGGGAATAAATCCTATTATATTCCATTCTAAATAATTTGTAAATTTAGTTGCTTCTCAATGCTAAACCAGAAAAATGCTTTCTTTAAAGTGATTAAAAAAACCAGTTCGTCTTCTTTCATCTCTTTTTTTATGATTTAAATTTATTAATCCCTTTGAAAAAGTTATAAAAGTGTTATATTGCATATATCATGCACATAGGACCAATTAATACCTGATTATATGTTTGAATGATCATTACAATAATCATGACAAAGTACAAATTTTAAAATTGTGGTAATATTTTGATATATTCTATGTATTTATTAACTTTTAAAGCGATGTAAAAAAAAATAAGTAAATAAAATAAAAAAAAGAGGCCCATGGGCCACATTGCTCACCGGAGCACTTTGAGTAGGAATTCAGTAATGAAAAGTTGGGCCCCAATCTACCACTCATAGATCAGGGGGCATGATTTGAAACTTGAATAAACTAATTGATCATGCTATGACATTTCTTTGATTAACTGTGGTTTACGAACATTTCTTAACCTTTTCCCATCTATGTTTTCACTGATATTGTGGCCCCACAATACCCCTTGGAATCATGATTTAACAATTCAACTGACAGATGGACATATGACTACATACAAACTACAAACAATTAAAAACAATAAGAAGAACAATTGTTCAATTTAATTTTTAATGGTTTAATTCATTTCTTAGAAATATAACAAAAAGGCCGAACAATGAATACAACTGAAATGTCACTTTCATGTGGTCTTCTGCATCACTTCATTGTGTAGATTATTAGAGTCAAATATGTACTGTAAGGACTTTTTTTTACTGTGTAAAAATGGTAAATGAATTTTTAATCATGGTAGCGTTTTGAAGGTGTTATGGAATAAAAATACCACACCAAGCAAATTTACATGAAATAAAATGAAAGAAAAGACCTATAGCCCTCATGGTTTCACCGGTCAGCATGATCAAGGACTCTAATAAATTCATTCAATACGCATACAGGTACGGACTGACTATATAAAATCTAATATGTATTTTTGAATATTAATTATGTCTATAACGCAGCTATAAAGCTCCTCTGTTTTTTAATAATTTATTTAAATTTTTAAAATCTATAGCCTTGAGTAGAAGAAAAGTCTATTATTTCCTTAAATATTTTAAAAAAATATATATAAACAAGATACGTTGATAAAGTTAGAATTACTGAATACAAGAAATTTATTCCAAATTGGCTAGATATCATTGAAACGTATAAAAAATAGATATGGTCATTTAAAGACAGAGAATTTTTACCAAGTAGTATTTTTATTCCAGGTGAGGGAGGGTCTAATTTTATACAGATGTGGATACCTTGGAGCTAGCAATCTACCTGAATGGATACACAGTGGAAATTACCCTGAGTGTCAAACTTTACCTGTGTTAGGGATTTTAATAATTTTAAAATAAGTAGTAAAAAGGTTTCTCAAGTATTAAAATATTGAATTATTTTTTTATGTTTAAAAACACCCCTATCCATTAAAAAAATATTATATCTTACTATAAACTGCCTTTATGAGAACTCACCAGTATGACTGTTTGAGCATAACATGATGATACATGGATTCTCCCTAGGAAAATTTCAGTTCTTATTTACAATTTATAATTTTTGATTTGAAAATTCATGCTCTTACAAGTAAAAAAAAACAATACTTGCCAAAGAAGAAGGTATGGTTTTAGCTTTATTGCGCCCTAAAATGTAATGACATCACAAAGTTTTGAAACTAGCTTAAATATTAGATAAATAATTGACTCTTATAAATCAAGAAAGAATATGGAAGGTTTACCGTTCTGCAAATATGATGTCATTAATGTGAAGCATTTCTCTATTTTCAAGAAAAAAGCCTCAAAATGGCAAATTTCTAGGGTGATTTTCCTTTTAAAAACAGTGTCCACAGCAGTCGCCCACGTTAATTTTTTGATATTTTGTGCAAAATTCAATAACAATTCACATATCTCAAGATCTTTGTGGGCGATGCCTGTGGAAAATGTTATCTGAAAGAAAATTCCGTTGAAAATTGGTGTCTTCTACAACTTTTTAAGAAAATACGGGAAAATGCACATGTTTATGACGTCATAATTAGCATTTAAAAACACATGTGAAAAAATGACTTGTATGATTTTTCTGCATTGAATTTCAATTTTTTAAAAAGCATGAGTTTTCAACTTTTGAACCAGCTTTATTTTAAAGAAATTACTAGTAACAGGGCAAAGTTTGTATGAAAACCATACAGTACCGACCGGACACAAACTAACACCAGAGCGAACCCGGAGCGGACCCTGGGTTCGCTTCCCGTGTTCGCTCGGGGTCCGCTTCGGGTTCGCTTTCAGAAATTTTGGGACCGCTCTGGGTGCGCTCCGCGTTTTCTCGGGGTCAGCTCTGGGTCCGCTAGAGCGAACCCGGCGTTCGCTTCCTGGGACCGCTTTACGCACTGATGCGTGAAGCGGACCCCGCTTTAATCTCACCGCCAGTAAGCCCCGCCCCTTGTATATTCCAATACAGTAATGGTATTGTGGATCGATCATTGTTGTTTATGCGACGATGCGGACATGTACACTGTACATGTAAACAGTGATATAACGGAGAACATTGATAAATTTTCTAAAATTCAACTGTACATTCGATGTAGATTTACATGTATGATTTCTCGATCCCGATAAATTCAAACTAATTTAAAGGCAGAGATTTTAAGCACCGCCTTCAAAAATACCTTGTCTGGGTAGCCCTGTCAATCAAGTGCGTGAAGGTCCATCATTGGACGCTGGAACTTGATTGACACTTACTTACTGGTCCCTGTGTATATACTGTACACCTTGATTGGGACTCACAGTTACCTTCTAATTAACTTTTGATCCTTTGATGTTTACTGAACATGGCATACACAAATTTAACTGTATTACTATGAAAATTTATATTGATAATATAATATGAATTAAATATGCCTTCAGTATTTGAAAGTATTATAATATAATATGCATTTAAAAAAATAAACTTTAGCACATAAAACTTTTTTTTTCAAATGAAATTTTTATATTAATTTTAACATGCTAAATGGTAAGCCTAAAGTGGAGATGTTATTGACAAAGTTCAGAGCAGCACTGTGTGAAGTAATTAAATTTAAAAATAATGTTTCCAATCATGGGTCACTTATTTTCCTTTTTTATTCAGTAAAGAATTTACAAGAAATCTTTTTTAGCATGTTTCATGGTGACAAAATCTTATTGAGGTTAGGATAAACTTAGATATTTTTCTTAGTGAAATGTAGTTAATTCAACTCTCTTTTCGTTTTATTAATAGATGGGATCCTGGGGAGGAATGAATTTTAAAAGTTTAATCTGGTTGTTACAGGAGTTTTTGTTTTTTTTAAATCGATCAACACGTAGACTAACATCTAAAACTATCTTTATTTTAATATTTGAGTTAAAAGTATGATAAAATAATTTTTTTAAATGAGTAGGGGTTTTTTCAAAATGTAAAAAATAAATCAAAGTAAAATTGAAAAAAAAAAAAATTCAAAACTAATTTTCAAATTGTCTCAAAATTTACAACACAGGTAAAGTTTGACATCTGGGTATTTCACTGTGTATTAAATCACTTCCTGTGTATAGGGATTAGGAGACAGATGGCCACAGGTAGACTGCTACATGTAGCCCCCAAGGCACTCACACCTGTACAAAATAAGCCCCTCCCTCACCTGGAATTTACCACCCGGTAAAAAATCTCTGCCTTTAACAGCGGGTTTAACAGCGGGTCGATGTAGATTTACATGTATAATTGATTTCCTTGATTTCTCGATCCCGAGAAATTCAAACTAATTAAACAGCGGGTTATAAGGTATTTATTTTTCTTAAGTTATAACGAGAAAACAAAAAAGAAGAGGAAGAAAAGAGTGTTGAATTAATTTTCAGGGTATCGAATGGTGTACAAGTGAAACTGACGAGAGAACCTTTTGAATTCATGCTCTATATAGTTTAAAAGTACATTTTTTATTCCTTTAGTTTTGGTAAATCGTTGTTGAAATGTTTGCTAAACACGTGAATTATGATATCGCATCTGTAAATTACATGTAACCCTTTGTACATCTGACATATTTAGATTTCATTTAAAGTAATTATACATTAAAAGTTCGTAATAAATATTTACCGGACATTTTCTAAAAAAAAAAATACACTGTATTTTTCTCAGAATTTTGGAGAGAGTATGATTTTAATCAGACTAAAGAAAAGGGCAAATAATAACTGTTCTCCCGACCCGATAAGAATATATTGATATATGCCCCCTATTTCACACACACATTGTCTTAAAAAAAAAGATTCTAATTGTTTATTTATTTCTGATTTTTCAATTTACGTGTTACGTTAAATTATTCAAAATTTACGTTAAAATTATTGATCTTCTTAATCTTCTTGATCTTCTTTGGCATGAAAAAAAATGCGTGTATATGAAAATCTTTCTTCTGGATGCTCAGATTGAAGTCATGCCGCCCTAATGGTATCAACAAACTGAATGATTTCACCAAAATAAACATAAATTAGACCCAATTCCTGATGATACATGTAACAAGGTTATTCTTTCAATTTAGTGTAACTCAACAGTTATTCTGCGTTACCAACTCTCGAACAACCCACATACCTAGGCATTGCTTACGCCTTTATTAATTATTTTTTCCCGATAATTAGTCCTAAAACATTTCAAAATTTATAATTATAGATCATAATTCATATGTTAAAATGTCCCTTCTATATTATATTTCTTTGATTATTCTTTATCAAGTATACTCAGTAGTTACACCATTTTGAGAGAATGAAACAATGTACGATTTACTGATTGTCTTAATTAATTTGCGAAATTAATTCGTTCAATTATATAAATCGCACTTAATCTGAGTATACCCGATAAACCGGACATATTTCATAGCGGTCCAAATTTCTTTCTTTAATAGTGTTTATAAAAATTTCCAAATCAACATGTAACTATATGAATATCTAATGTTTAGTAGTTTAGCAGTAGTGCTAGTTGTTTTTTGTTTCTCTTTTTCCTTTGTTCTTATGACTTTTAAGCTTTTTTCTTTGTCCTGAGGAAGGGACAGAGCGTCCCGAAAATTTAAAAATTGTTATTGTTCGTGTTGTTGGTAATTTTTAGTGTTTTATATACATCTCCCTGTACATGTATATTTTAAAAAAAAATAGCTGCAGCAGGCTTATAGAAAACAATTTGAGTACAGTTTTTGAGGACGACTCATAGAAATTTAAGTAAAAGTCATCAGGATTCATTAATATAAAAATCAAGTATAATGATGAGAGTTTACAGTTATGATCTCTCTCTCTCTCTCTCTCTCTCTCTCTCTCTCTCTCTCTCTCTCTCTCTCTCTCTCTCTCTCTCTCTCTCTCTCTCTCTCTTCCGTCTTGATGTTTCCTGTATCTATTTATTTTTAAATATTAGGCACGTTAATATTCCTGAACTGTTAGTATCTTGAGATGATGAAATTTTACAATAATTGTCGAAGACCAACTATATTTCTTTTCTCCTCTTTTTGTCAGTAAAGATTGTAATATCAATTGATTTCCATTTTTATGCATTGACTGATGTATTTACCCAATTTATTTACCAACTGGACTTTAAATACTTGTATAAAAAAACTAAAAAAAAAAATAAAAACGTAAATATTCATGTATTGTTCTACGTGGAAAATTAAAACATATATTAATTAATTAATTGCCTTAATAAAAATATTAAATAAATATAAAATACAACCCGGAGAATTAAAATAAATAAATATTAAATAATATAATTTTAATTATCAAAATAGATTTACACTGCAAAGTCACGCGTTTTGCTTATATGTACAGTGTTTAGATTTATATCGAATTAAATCAACACGTTCGATCTTATATCCCAATCGAGAAATCAGTATGCTATTTTGATTGGTTGATGCGCTGATTAGTTAATCGCTAATCCTGATTGACAGTTCTGTAAAGAAATACCGAACCCGTGTCCGCTCTCTGGGACCGCTACTGAATTTGGGGTTTGCTCTCTGGGTCCGCTTTGGGTTCGCTCGGGGTCCGCTACGGGTTCGCTTTGGGTCCGCTCCGGGTTCGCTCGAGGTCAGCCCTAGCAGACCCCGAGCGAACCGAAGCGGACCCAGAGAGCGAACCCGGGGTCCGCTCCGGGTTCGCTTCCTGTTAGGTTGTGTCCGGTCGGTACTTTACCTTCTTCTTTCATTGAAAAAGAAAAACTTATGACCATTTAAGAGTCAATGACTGAATATAACCTGGTGATGGATTCTCCCCATGTACATTTCGGTTCTCCTACGATTCATCATGTAAGATTTAGAAAGATTATGCCATTGCAAGAAAAATAAAACCATACTTGCCAAATTTCATTGAATAATGAAAAAGTTATGGCCAGTTAAGAGAACACACTAATTTGATTGACTGTGTATAACATGATGATGGATTCTCCCTATATAAATTTATGTTCTCTTTTAGTTTTACAATTTATCATTTTATATTTAGAAACCCCATGCTTTTACAAGAAAAATAAAACCACACTTGCCAAATTTCATTGAAAAATAAGAAAGTTATGGACAGTTAAGAGAACACACATGTACGATTGACGGAATATAACCGGGTGATGGATTCTCCCCATGTAAATTTCAGTTCTTTTACAACTTATCATGTAAGATTTAGAAAGTTTATGCCATTGCAAGAAAAAATCAATCTGCAATTCTAAGGTTAATCAAGTTCAAGTTCAGTTTATTTATGGATTCTATAACATTAGGTCTGTGCGAATAAGTTCAATAATTAATCCCTGCATGTACTTTTATGGGGTACTCACAAGGGTGGATCTTACCAACTGCAGTGATATAGATGTGAAATTTCTATTTTCCTTCTAAAAAACTGTGAACCAAAAATTATCACTTTGAAAACAAAGTACCAATCATGCGATATGTATGGAAATGCCTTATTATGGAATCTTTAATATTTTTTTTTATCTGAATCATGTGAATGTCATTCATATCTATGTATTTAATACTGAAGGGTGAGAAAATTGCAATTCATGTAACTATGTACATTTACAACCCAAAATGAAACCTGAACTGAAGTCATAGGATCTTCCTAATAATTATGACAGATGTTCTCTACATACAGAATTCAAGTCTGTATTTCATTTAACCCATTGATTGATTGAATGGGAAAAAACAAGCAAATTCAAAGAATTGTGGTCCCCTGCTATTGGCGTCTTTATGGGTGAGATATTATTATAATTTATGTACAACATATTTTGTCAAATAAGAATGCCAGGTATCATATGTCATTGAAGAGTTACTGTAGCTCCAAAGTTTTGTGTATATTGTGTTTGTATTAAATTTTCTTGTTTCATTTTTTTAAATATTCAGATTAATTGTCATTGATCAAATAATCTATGAAGAGTTTTATGATGAATGTTTCATTATGGGAGGCAACTGCCTTAGAAACCTGTTTTCATATTAATCTTCTTTTACATAAGCAAAAATTTGAAGAATGAATACTTGAAAATTTGAAAAATAATAGATATTTGTTATAACTATCCACTTTTATAGAATGAGAAACAGAGAAGATACTAATGATCCATTAGTCTAAGAAAAAAAAAAACAAGTTTTTAGGAATTATCTTACAGTAAATATATCAATACATGGGATTTAAAACCCCATGATAAAGAATGTAGGAGAAAAAAACCCCATATATATGGGTTTAAAAAACCTACATTGATTTTTGTGGGGTTATTTCACCCCATGGGGGAAAAAATGAACCCCAAGGGGTTTTTGAGGGGTATTTTTAAGTTCATGTTCCCCATGGGATTTTTTTTTTGAAGTCAAATATCTCAAAAACTAGCAGAAAATGTTAAATTTTATTCATAAATCAATTTGATTATAAAACCCCACCATTTAAAAGAACCCTAAGGTGATAGCTTTAAAGGAAAAGGGTGTGCAAGTTCGGAAAAATGTCCATTCCGAAGTTGTCCGTCCCACTGTTCAATGTCTTTAGCAGTGATTGTTCCAACAATGAAACGTACAATGACATACATAGTACCTATCTACCAAATCCATAGGCTACTTCAAATGTTTTTGCATTTAACGTATGGAGATAACAAACAGTATTCAAGATCAAAAGTCAATAAAACCACACAAAACAGGAGCAGAGCCAACAACATCATTGGTGAGATTAGTTGCCATGGAGGAGTGAGCATCCCCTACCGACCGCTCACACCTGCCGTATGCTCCTTGTCATGATCGGGAAATAACGGGAAATTCCGTCGTCTCAATTCAGTGTATAAATATTGGACTAACAATTAGTATGAAAAACGTCAGTCACTCAATGATAAGTTGCATTTGCTGACAGGGTTATTGTATCGACCATAGAAATTACAAAATGATTACTGCTGATATTCTGGTTTCATCTACTTGTCTCTACTTGTCTGTCAATAATATATCTCGTTTTAGAAATTGTTCATACGTAGAGCATGCTCCTGCGTATCGAATCAACTGAGATACATAAACTCCGCATTCAGGTGATGAAGGTATCTTGCTGCATAAATACGGGAAATTGACGATAGACAATTTAAAGTCATCACGTTTATCATGGCTGTTAAATTATCATTAACGTCTTTTTCAAGTAAAATATACAAATATGAAACAGATGTGTTATACTCTTTGGTATATTTTATCTAAAGCTCACCAGGATATATCGTGTCAACATAAGAACGGAAATTACAATTGTCAATTGACGTTACGTCGTCGATATATCTAAATGGCGAGTTGAAGGCCAATGAAAGTGTTTTTTTTTTCTTTTCACCCATAATATTTGCACAAATTCTGCTTCGTATGAATATTTTATGCATTTTTCTACAACGCTTTCTTTGACTCCTGTACAAGTTGACAACAGCAAAGAAAGTATTATGATCCTCTTTTCCTGTATTTTCCTGACTACGGATTTTTTGGTACTCTTCCTCGACTATATCGTTCAAATTTTCTGTTAAAGTCAGTTTTTTGATGTATGCTTGGGAAGACAATTTCCCTGTTTTCAATGTCATTAAAATTTTTATATAACTCAAAATATACATCTTGAAAAGTTGCAATGGACATTGCCTTTCAAAGAGAAATCAATTTATTACAATGGCTACGGAATGCCGTGAAAAGTTCTCAAAATCTATTCAGTATTCATTTTTTGTGTGTAATGTCCTAATGTTATAGTTAAGTATCGTATATTATTTCATTTTCCATTAAATAAGTTTAACGACATCGATTTAAATTTTTTTATTCAAAATTTCAAAAATATGTTTATAATGATAGAAAATAGCATATAAAAATACATATGGTTGTATTATGTTATTAGTAAAAAAAACTTCACTTTTTAAAACATGCCTAACCATCATCAATTGAAAGGTTTCCTAGAGTTCAAATGATAGGCAACAAAAGTTTCATTGACATACTTAAACATTACAAGTGTAACCATTACCACAAAAATGTAACATTCTTTATTCATTTTAGTGGACAGTAATCAACTCTATCTTGGACGTCATAGTCATTATCTTCAGATGCAAAAACCTCGGGTTCCTTATATTGACTACCTGTATTGAGATTGCTGTAGTCACTCTCTCCCATTGTATGAGTTATGTTTCCATAGACGTGGTCATAATTTTCATCAACGTCCAGATTTTCCTCCTTTTCATGAAGATGATTGTATACGTCATTATTTACGTCATTTCTTACGTCGAGATTTTTATATTTTCTTGTACGTTTCCGTTCTTTTGTAATTCATCAGAATGAGCAAAATGTGGCACATTTACAACTTTTCTCAGAAAAGTACTTTTCTTTTTAAAAATTATTTTCACATAAATAGTTCTTTGGTTGATGCGATTTGTTTAATATAAATTTTATTTTAAAGAGGCAAATCTAGTTTCTCCCTATTTTGAAATGTATTAATGTAGAGAATATATATTATTTAAATAATACATTCTTGAAAAAGTATAAAGGAAGTTTAAAAACATTTTTTTTTCAAAATTATAATAGTCTTAATGTAAATACTAGTATTTATAAATATGTGTACACTTAATATTTTATGTATTTAGTACGTAGTACAATTACTTGTATATTTAATTGATTGATTGATTGTATATAGTTTAACGTCCCTATCGAGAATTTTTCACTCACATGGAGACGCCACTGTATGCCGGTGAAGGGCTTCAAATTTAGACCTATACTCGGCACTCAGGGCCATTGAGCAGTGAGGGGTTTTTATCGTGCTCGCGCCTACCGTGACACGGGACCTACGTTTTAAAGGTCATATCCGAAAGACCCGTGACTTTCACATCTGATGTCGAGTGCTTGGCGAAGGAACAGTCACAACCTATTTTTACGTCTTAGGTTTGACACGGCGCCGGGAACGGGAATCGAATCTGGGCCTCCCGATCACGCAGCGAACGCTCTACCACTAAGCTACTGTGAACGGTTCTAGTAAATTTGAAGAGAAAAAGATTTAACAAATGGTATTTCCATTTTAACACAATGGACAAAGTAAAAGTGTCCATATCTTCAAAAGCTATCAGTTTTGAAATATTTTATTTTCATTGTAATAGTACATCTTTCTTACCTCATCTGTACTATGCTCGGTAGGACTCTTTTGATGCACATGCATCTTTTTCAGATTCATAAGTAATATTATTAAAAACTGCAGCCTTTGAACGTTCTCTATAAAACATAGAAATGGATTTTTTATTATTTTTTTTAACTTTGAAACAATTTTTAAAAAAGATTTCTATCGAAGATAAAGTTAAATATATCCACACAAACGTTTTATACACAGTTTTAAATTTTCCATATCGTAGATGTTGATAGATGAATCCAACAACAACAGTTAGGACAATGCCTAAGATAAAACCTCCAAAAACAGCTCCAACTATCACAGTACTAGTTACTGCCTTATCTTCTACAATGAAGAACGAAATTTAATTTATTTGTGATATGGCCATCGTTAGTTTCTTGAAACAATGTAAAAACAAATTGTAATCGTATATGTAAGAAAATTTTATCAGTGGGCAGGTACATTTGATTTTAATTAGAGTTTCATGTTCATTTTTTTAAATTTGATATAAGAATTTAACATTCTTTAAAGAATATATGAATCTAATGAAAAAAAAAAATATCTAATTCAGCCAACATCAGTAAATATAAGTAGTTTATCAGTTTTTAGCTCACCGGAGCCGAAGGCGCAAGTGAGCTTTTCTGGTCACATTTTGTCCGTCGTCCGTCTTGTCTGTCTAGCTCTCCGTCCGTCTGTGAACTGTTCACATTTTCGACTTCTTCTCAAGAACCACTGGGCCAATTTTAACTAAACTTGGTGCAAAACATTCTTTGGTAAAGGGGAGTTTAAATTCTTAAAATAAAGGGCAAAGTCTTTTCACAAGGGGAGATAATCATTAAAAGACAAGGATAGGGTGAGACCATTAAAAAATCTTCTTCTCAAAAACCACCTGGTCAGAAAAGCTTAAACTTTTGTGAAAGCATCCTGGGGTCTAAGTTGTTCAAATCATGACCCCGAAGGTACATGTAGAACGGGATCACAGTAAGGCATCCTGGTTTAACATAAACATACATAGAAAAAAAATCTTCTCAAACAACCACTGGGCCAGAAAAGCTGAAACTTATGTTGAAGCTTCTTTGGGTAGTGTTGATTCCAAATTAAGACCCATGTAGTAGAGGGGATTCACAATTTGCATTAAAAGGGAGAAATTTAATAGAACACGCATGGTCAAAGCTACTCAGGTGAGCGATGTGTCCCGTGGGCCTCTTTTGTCTTCAACCCAACAGTATTGTAGGTATACATCTGGAATTTTCTGGTCCTGGATAATTGCTTTTAAATTGACATCCGAGTCCTCAGAAAGCAGTAACATATTATAGAATAACCCTAGTAATACTTTACAACTTTAAATTAATAGAAAAATAAATGAGAGGTGGGTAGCTGTAAATGGCTACTTTATTAATATTGATTGCACGAACTCCAAAAAGGTAATAATGCCAGACATAAATGGATCCAAAATATTACAGAATAATCCATATATCGGTTTTTATGTTGGATATTGACATCACAACTTGAATTTATCCATCATGTTCACTGATCTTGATCTATTATATTTGGACATTTAATGAGCATTTGGGTTCTAGGGCCGAATCTATTTAGGAAATTCTCTTATCTAAAGCATATAAATCGCTGTTTACGAAAATATTATCACATATAATTTGTTATCGATCTTCGCTCGCATAGCGCAGTTGTTGGAGTATCTACTCTAGAGTCGCGAAATAAGAAGTTGATCCTTGCGTCGCGGGTTCAAATCCGATCGTGGGACTTGGAGACTGGTTCTTCGGATTGTCAGCAAATAAAAGTTTCATTTTATCAGAAGTAAGTTACAAGTAAAATCAATTAGTTTCGATTGCAGGTGCCTGTATTTACAAATATACAGATGTAAATGCATTTGCACCATTACACAGATTCAGTCCTCTCTAGAAAATATCAGATTAAAATGTAGGTGAGGGTTACATTATTGCAACTATGAGCATACATAAGTAATTCGTTTTGTGGAGCCCTGGCATAGTTCTACAACTTTGAAATAAATACTTTAGATTACAGAATTCCTTTTGTCATAATCGAAAAAGTGTGTTTTCTACAATCAAATTGGTTTAATACATTGTTTTTTCAAACGTTACCTATCTAGGTGTGCTTTCACTTTATGTTATTACAATTACAACAGATAAACGTGCAATCAATGTCTTTGAAAAAAAAATATATTGATAAACTTACGTTCTAAATCATTCAATGGGACATATCCAGCCCTACAGGCACACGTATCGTTCTGACAAATAGAACCAAATACCGTAAAACACTGCTCATCTCACTGGCTCGTTTCGTTCAATTTCAAATTCCCTGATTTACAAGAATATTGTAACTTCAATAAATTCAGCAAAATAACTACTTTTCTTTAAGGCCAAAGACGGAGAATATGGTAAATATTAAATTTTGTGCATAATTGATAACAAGAAACTCCTCTCTATTCCAAGAGCATGCTAAAACAAAGCACAGTGCATTTCTTACTCCTAACAAAAGGTACTATCATGATTATTATGGTAAATCAAAGTTTTCAAAGTTAACACTATAGTGTTAAAGGTATCACTATGGTAAGTAAGAATTTCCATGGTTATCACCATTGTTAATCTATAGCTAAATTTTAATAATGTTAATTTGAAAGTTATCACAGTAGTTAATCAAAGTTATCCGGGTTATCACTATGTCAATCCAGAGTTTTCATAGTGATTACTATAGTAAATAAAGAAGTGACGTATACACCTTGGTAAGTCAAAACTTCAAATTAGCATTATAGATTATAAAGGTTTTAGACAATATTCTTGAAAATAACAATTTTTTATAACAGAATATGAATTTCTGTTATATTTTTTTATATTTTACATAACATTGGTGTTATCAAGCTGTGCAGATAACCTCAATATACGAAATTGATAGTACAAAATTTATCTTTTAATATTTTTCAATATCAATAATTTTATGAATTTGCGTGTTATTCATTTTTATACATGTAATTTTATTGTTTTACATAACTTTTTTTTATAAAAAAAATGTGGTGTTCACAGACTTCTACTAGATAACTTTTCTAAAATAAATATTAATTGCATCAAAAAACAAAAACTGCTTAACAATGACATGAACACAGCACAATCTTTAGTAACCCCTTCCAGCAAACCAAAAATCATCTAGATACTAAACTACAATGTTGTTTTTTGGCCTGCTGATTAAGTACCCAATAAGATTTCTAAATAGTTGCAAATGAAATTTTAATATTTCAAACCTTGGAACAGCTCATTGAACTTTCAAAAGACAAAGATTGGTCCCCAATTATCATTCCCTGAATTTTGAAACCTAATTTATGAATATCAGATGTGTTTACTGGCAAATAACCGAAATGCATTTTAAAGTCTATTCGATTAATAAGTGCGCTTTGATCATATTTTGCTAGCATGTCTAATGCATAGTCTAAAGAAGAATACTTAATCGATCATTACTCATTCACTACAGTTAACGACAGAAAATTTTAGTTAAGTGTAGGATCCACATAAAACTCTTGAAACAAGTCAGTTGATATAATCACTTTTTGATAATTTCTCGTTCTTAAAAATATAATATACCTGCTCAATGAAATGTACAAACTTACAATTTTTGGAATCTGTTTTGAAATTAATTTCTAAAGACTTTCGTTCTCTATATACGAAGCCACAACCTCTTTGGATTGTCATTGAATCCTCGATCAAGCCATTAATACTAAATTCTATAGATGCCAATCGATATGTGACTGTCAAACTCTATTTCTTTTCCTCTAATTTGTTAATTTTTACGTGACATTTTCGGGGACAAAGATTTTTGTCTGGAAAAAAAATCAAAATTGAAAATAATAAAAATGAATATACATCGTTATACTTTTACAACACAGTAAAACATGTATGAGATGAGCGAAGATAACGAACAGTGATCGAATTTTTTTTAAAAATACAAATACAAATCTATTAAAAAGGGAATAAACACTGACCCCTGGAGATTTAAGTGGTGGGATCAGGTACCTTAGAGAAGTAAGCATCCCATCTCAACTGGACACATCCGTTACGAGCCTTATGCATTGATAAGGGAAAGGAAACATTCCGTCGTCAAAATTAGTATTAAAACGGATACCTTACAGAAAGTGAATTATGAAAAATGTCTTATTTTCAAAAATTCTTCTATAATTTATCAAATTAGCGTTATCGAATAATTTGTCAAGACAAGTTTTCTTACAGGCTTGATGTTACAATTCTAAATTTTGCTCCTTTGCGTTGAGTGCGAAAGAGGCTAAAACAAAAGGGGGAGAAAAATTTCTATAAGCAATAGAATTTTAAGATTGAGTCCATTTCATTTAAAATTGTTTGGTTGCCTATCCCGACCGACTAACTGAAAATGGTCCTACTGAAAACTTCTTTTTTATTCCAGGACTTGATATTTCTTTTTTTTTCCATATTTCTCTTATCCCTTCAACCAATTAATTGAAATTTTCTGAAGAAAAGATTTTCCCATCTATCTACCCATCAAATTATTTTACATTTAGTCGGGAAATGGTAAGGAAATATTATTTCAAAGATGGCTTGATTGGTTGTATGTCGTTTTACTTCCCATTCAACTTTTTTTTATTCATATAAAGATGGAAACTATATGGAAGTCTGTACTTTATTAACTTCAGGAATCCTAGACGTTTCTTCGGGAAACTAAACGAGAACTAATTTTTCAGAATATTGTTGCCATACTTTTGATAAGCAGATACAAACACTTTTAAAACAAAGTATAAGTGCAAAATGTTTTGTTTAACATGCAATTTTTTTTATTTCTGTTAAGTGAAATCAAACTTAACCTCCGATCATAGTATGAAACTCAAACCACCATTAAATTGCCTTTATTTACAAAGTTGAAGATGACATTATTTTTCCCAATATGTAATTTCCCCCCTCATATACGGTGTTGCGTTTCTTTTGATTTTTGGTCTATTTCTAATGGCTTCGCTTCATTAATGCAGTCCTAACTTTTTTTAAGTGAAGGATATGGAGATTACATACAGTATTCAATATCAAAGTCCACAAAACAATAAAAGAAAATTAATATTAACAGATGAGTATGCAAGTTCTGATTTCGATTTTTTTTCGAAATTTTGAATAAATCAAATGATATATAATGAGTAATGAGATTAATTAACAGTGTTCAAGACCAAAAGTCCTTAAACAATACAAAACAGGAGCAGAGAAAACATGATGCTCCAATACATCAAAGGTTGGATCAGTTAACATGGAGGAGTGAGCATCCCCGACGACCGGTTACACCCGCCGTGTGCTCCTTGTCATGATCGGGAAATGACCGAAAAATCCGTCGTCAATTCAGTGTATAAATAATGGACTAAACATTAGTCATTGTATCAACCATCGAACTTACAAATTGATGACCTTAAACGAGACTGCGGATATTCTTGTATTATCAACTTGTTTGTCAATAATTTAAATCGTTTAAGACATTGTTCATACGTAGAGCATACCCTCGCATATCTAATCAACTGAGATACTATAGAAGTACTTCTTTCCGCGTGGTATTAATTTACGCTATGTACGCGGTCACAATTTTCCGCGGAAATTTGTCCAAGCGTACTTAATGTAAATGTAAGGCATTTAGTGACAATCAAGAATATCCGCGTAATTTTCTACCCGGGGATTAAACAGAAATGGAGATTCCACAGAATTATGACCCCGTGGAAAATAGTACGTCTACAGTATATAAACTCCGTACGCGGATGATGAATGTACAATGTATATTGCTGCATTAATAAGGAAAGTTGACGATAGAAAATAAAGTTTAAGTTAAACAAACGATAGTGAACTTGCTTTGAAATAGAAGTACATGTACATGTAGTTTATCTATGGAAATAAAATTCTGCAAAAATAATTGCTCCAAACTTTGAAATATAATAATCATTGTAAAAACAATCGGATGTGGTGATAAGAAAATTATACCCGTCACCCACTTGGCGCAGTCAATTTCTTCTTTAATTTTAAAAACCGAATGAATTTTGTATACATAAATGGAATTGCGTTTGTTTACCTTCTTAAAACCACTATTCAGCTTCTGCCAACGCAAAATTACAGCCTTTATCTCCCAATGTGAAATCTAACAGCTTTTCAAGGCACACCACCATTAAAAGTAAAAGGATCTAAATGCTTAATAACTGTATTTTAATGAGCTCATTTTTTATACAGCCAAAATTATAATTTTTGTTATTACTAAATTTGAATTTTTTGAATATTATACAATTTAAAATCATTAACTAACCCCATACGTATTTGTATCAATTCAAATATACCGAAACTAAATACTACTAGTATATATATATATATATATTTAAATGAACTATTTAATATAATATTGATACTCGATATCTGTGTTATGGTATTTGATATGTATGGTACACTAATAATATATATATAATTGATATAAGAATTGATAAAAAAGTAAACGCAAACGAGAATCGAACGTGGGCCTCCCGTTCAAGAAGCGAATGTTCTGCCATTAGATTACCGTGACCGCTGAGACTCGAAATATATGTGTCGGATCAAAAAGCAGAATAGGAGGTGCACAATGGCATAATGTAATAAAGAGTCTCTGAAAGTATTACTCAATTTAAGTCAATGGTATAGGAGGATTTGCGGAAAATAAGAGTTAGAAACCCTTCAACAGGTCGAGGAAACTACCTTATATGGATATTGTTGCGATTGCGCACAGAGGTGCTCACAGCAAACAATAGTCCAATCCAGTGAATGAGCCGAAAAGCATGATGGTCTGCTACATGTTTATTTTTACTACAAACACGTTGGTCAGGGAAATTTAGGACGCGATTTCAAATGACTGCAGGAAAGTCAGCTAACATTTTTTTGAAATGTGTTTATGAAAAATACAAAAATTAGGCACGAATTAAGATTTTCCATGCTCACATTAACAAACAAAGTCAGTTTTCTTTTTAATTTGTACTTTGAAATATCGCTCACAAAGTCTTCACAGGTAAATAAGATTCGAATTGTTTAACTCGATATTCGTTAATTTGCCATGTAACTGGTTAAATTAGTTGTTGCTCAGTTATTTGTTACTATAAATTAAAAGTATCATTTGATAAACAAAGAAAAAACAAAAAAAAACCCACTTAAGTTGCACTTTTTTAATTTACCTGTCATATTAACCCATTTACATATTGATCATGAAACGTGATTAGCATGTATATCGAAGTTGTATACGTTGTAAACAATGTCAATACGTGAGCACACCTCAGATTTGATTGTTTTTGAACCAAGGAATAGTCATGTGAAATTGACTTTTCACTGAAAGCACAGCACGAGGGGAAACTGTCAACAAACGGATTTGTACAATGGAGTGGAGAAAACCCTAATTTTAATCATTGTAAATCATTTGTATATAAATGTGAGCATGGTATTAGTAGATAATGATGTTCATAGCGTATTAAGTGTGTAAAATGCTTGGAAAAATGCATCATGTTTTTCCGAGAGTGAATTAAAATATTGGCTTTTTCAAAACACACGTGTGGTATTTTTGTAGTAGCCCATAATGCAACTCATTGAGCTGATTGGTCGATTTGTCAGTCACGTTGGTTCCCCACGTAACATGTAAATTTATTCCGACGTCACAGAAAATAGTTTCCTCGACCTGTTCAATGTTAAAGAATGAATAGCGGTGTCCATGTTTTGCTAAAAGAAACCCAAAATATTTGTCGGATAAAAAAAAAATAAAACAGGAGATACTGTTATTCCCGTCTTCTTTTTTTCGCGATTCGTCAGTTTGAAATCAAGATTTCTGGGATGGTTAATTTTCACGAATGAGGAAACATTTTCTAAAAAACAAAGCAAAATAAATGGTTCGCGGCGAATATTTCTCGCACGCAAATAAAATTTGCTTTACAGTAAAATGTAATAAATATTCTGTGAACAATTCACTAAATTTTATTCATCGGTATAAGAGGGAGTAGGGAATAAATAACGAGATGATATTGAATAGTTAAGAGAAAACATTCTCTAGATATCCGATGGCCAGAGACCGAGGAGGAGATGTTTTTTTCTAAACTTTTAAACACTATCTAGTGATTTATCTTACTTTAAAAAATGTCCTACTCTGGGCCTAAAAGACACATTTACTCATTCATATATCTATCTTTGCTGTAATACTATATACAAATGTAAGTATTGCATGTAGTTGAGTGTAACATTGAAAATTTTCACCGCTCGAAAACCATTGTCAACCTCGGCTGCGCCTCGGTTGACAATGGTTTTCTAGGGGTGAAAATTTTCAATGTTACACTCAATTACATGCAATACTTATTATATTATACTGAATGTATTATATGCTTTGAAAAATATTCCATTTTAAGATCTGCATTAGAAGCGGTGACGAAAAAATAGATGGGCTGTCAAATAATAAAATTGTTATGGGAAGAATTCTAGAGAAATAAATTATTTTTGAATGCATTTGCTGCAATATAAAAGAAGAGGCCTAGGAGCCACATCGCTCACCTGAGCAATTGGCTAGGAAAAAGCACATATCAGACCAGGTCTGAAAGTTTACCAATGTTGGGGGGCACTTGAATTTTATCCCCCCAGGGAGTCATAATTTGAACAAACTAGAATCTACACAACCTGAGGATGATTCCTTATAAATATCACTAAGCATGGCTTTGAAGTACTTGAAACGAGATTTTAAAAATTTTCCCTATATATTCCTATGTAAAACTTTGATCGGCTATTTTGGCCCCACCATAACCCCGGGAGTCATGATATGAACAAATTTGTATCAACACTACCTGAAGATGATTCCACATGAGTTTTATCTTTCCTGCCCTAGTGAGGCTTAAGAAGAAGATTTTTAAAAAAAAATTCTTATATATTCCTATGTAAAACTTTGATTTGCCATTTTTGCCCCAGCCTATCCCCAGGAGTCATTATTTGAACAAACTTGAATCTACACTACCTGAAGATGATTCCACATGAGTTTCATCTTCCCTGCCCTAATGAGTCTAGAAGAAGATTTTTAAAGATTTTTCCCATATATTCCTATGTAAAACTTTGATCGGCCATTTGGCCGCACCCTATCCCTGGGGGTAATGATTTGAACAAAGGTAAATCTACACTACCTGAGGATGACTCCACCTGAGTTTCATCTTTCCTGGCTCAGTGGTTTTTGAGAAGAAGATTTTTAAAAAAAAAATTTCCTATATATTCCTATCTAAAACTTTGATCAGCCATTTTGGCCCCACCCTACCCCCGGGGGTCATGATTTGAACAAACTTGAATTTACACTACCTGAGGATGATTCCATATGAGTTTCATCTTTCCTAGTCCAGTGGCTCTTGAGAAGAAGATTTTTTTAAATGCCATTAATTATTCTCTAATTTATAATTATCTCCCCTTGAAAAAAGGTGTGGCCCTTCATTTGAACAAATTTGAATCCCCTTTCCCTAAGGATACTATGTACTAGCAAGTTTGGTTGAAATTGGTTTTACAACGACAGTTTTCAACGACACCAACAACTACGACGACGACGACGACAACAACGACGACAGACAACGGACAAATTTTGATCAGAAAAACTCACTTGAGGCTTCGGCGCAGGTGAGCCAAAAACACTAACACGGAATACATTCATGTACAGCAAAAAACTTTCGGATATGCAGGTCGAGAAAACGTATCGAACGCAGTGATTAAAAAAAACCCTGAATACTGCATTGGTACATGTAACACACCCCTACTAATGTGTGCGGAACCTTTTATTTTTCAATGTTCTGTAAATTATAAAACCCGATGAGTTCAGATCTAGAGTAGCTCTGGCAGTGGAACTGGCGAGAGTTAGCGAGACTTCAGCAAGATAGGGTAAATTATTCACGGAAATGTGGCTAGGAAGTGACTAGCACGAAAAGGCATGGTAAACAGAAGCTATGTTGCGTTTCAGTTTTCACCACCCTAGAATCTGATAATGTATGTAGAAATGTACTTCAATCAATCGATCTCTCTTTCATTCATTCAAACTTAAATAAGTTTTCTCTATAATACAATCTACGGCAGTCACGAATTAAAATTTCTTTTTGGACAAATATTTTTGCATGGGAACCGGGAATACAATTTTTGGCGTCAGATTAGCAAATGAGGCACCAGCATGATTTTAACTGACCAATCAGCTGAATGAGTTTTGCATTATGAGTTTCTACTAATACTACAGAATTTTACGCTTGAAATAAAAAGGAAAAATCTTATGGTAAATGAAAAGCATTTTTAAAAATATTATTTTCATGCTAGCTCATACATGTAATGACAAACAAAAGTCTAGCGAAAGTCGCACTGCAAAAGCGATTTGCGTCTGTATTAATTCCTTTGTTGTACTATCGGTGAATACAATTGCCAGGTGAATTCCCTGAAAGAACACGTGATCACAACTTTAACGTTTTGTCCATTTAAATGCATAGAAGATGCTGCTCGTTTTCCTTACTCTTGAAGCGCTGGTGTTCAGAACTAGACACAAACTAGTTTTCTTGAACATTTCTTTTCAGTTAACAACAAATTAAAAACGCCCGTAACATCTTTCATAGTTTTTTTTTATCTTTAAAATTTTGTTCGTAGGAATATTTTTGTTATTTTGCAGTCCATTGTCATGATCCTAGATTGACCTGAACTACCTGAACTCGAAGTAAAATGTAAACATGTATTTGGTGTAAACGTTGCTATTCATTCAACGATTGTTCAGTTGCTTGTGGTAAGATCCTCTGTGCACATTTATAACAATAGCCATATAAGGCAAACAAAGGTTCGTCAGTGTAGATGATAAAACACAGCGAATCGGTCACTACTGAGCTCTAATTTTTGCCGAAAAGTATAAGATATATTGTTATTTCACACCCCCTCCTTTAGCCACCCTTTTTGTGTTGAAAATCATGAAAGTCTTTCAGAAAGTTCAGGAAACATTTATTACAGGACATGTTTTCAAAAGAAACAGGTTATAGCAATATCATGTTTACTGCCAATTCTATTTATAAAACCGGTTCTACCCTATAACCTTTGAATATATAAACCTAAACCACGTGTCTTGAATTTAAATCACAATAACATTAGTAGGGGTGTAACAGGGATGTGCACATGTCGAATGAAATATCCTATTTTACTTTTATTGAAATATTCATCACAGAAGTCATGTAATCAATTGCTAAGTCAACTGTAAAAAATTGTCTCCACATAGCACTTGGACACACATAGTCCATGCCAATCAGTTTATTTGGTCAGGGAAAATTTCAAAGGCGGAAAGCTCATTGGTATTTCGGTTGATTGAAAAAAATGCAAATAATTTTTTTTTCTCAAAAAAAAATAATACTATTGTCTCTATACTAGTATAAAAATGTAAATAAAATTAATGACATGGCTTAACTACATCAAATCATTATAAAGCATGCACTATTACGAATCTTTCATCCTTTGAAGAGACTTTCCAGTGAAAGGGGGGCATAACACTCTCCTAAAAATAATTTAAACAAACATCTGAAGAAGATCAGATTTCCTTTCTTGACATACAATATTAATGATTAATAGTCAAAGCATAAAGGAATGAAGAGTAAACTGCTGTTGAAAATTCTACATTCTACCTAAAATTAATTACTAGTATAGCTTTTTTATCCCTCTTGTCTAAATAAATTTTGTCCAGATTACTTACCTTAGAAGGTATTTGAAAAAGTTCCCAAAGTTTTCTCTCCTGTGATGTAGATTGCACGTTTATTTCCCTTTTAATTTTGGTGTTTAGATTTAATTTCTTGTCAAAAGTAAAATTATGATTCCAATTTTTGAAAAAGTTTCGACAATATAATGGAGGCTAATAAATGGAACAACACAAAGTGTGCATGCTTTTATACCTATTATTGCGCTAACGGATGGTTACAGGAGAGAGAGAGAGAGAGAGAGAGAGAGAGAGATTCAATATACAAAAGAGTAAATAAAAATTATCAATATTCAACCAGGTTTCAAGTATCCCTACCCTAGCTTTCAAACTTATCTCCCAAATATTCCTACATAATTTTTTTTTATCTAAAAATCTAGACTGTCAGGCAGGGATACTTAAATCTCGGAAGACTTCCTGTACATATGTAACTACAGACATGTAATTATAAAACATTCACATTCCTCAAAATATAAATTCTTTGTCGTCGGAGTGAGACATTGAAAAATCTCAAAAATGGATTTGGCAGAAATGCCTGTCTTCCAAATATATTTAGATAACTGTCACGTCAATTACCCTCCCCCCCCCCAATACAAATGCCGAAATGTCAATCTAAACAAGGGATGTTCTTTCTCCGCGTGTGTGTTAATGGACGTACAGATGTACACATAAAATTTGTATTCTGGTTAAATGATTTTCAATCTTGAACTACATGTGTAAATAATTATCGTATAACAAATTACTTGCTTCTGATTTGAGATTCGTACTAAAATAATAAGTTACAATTGACAAATGAATTTTGTGATGCAAAAAAACCATAGACTATATATATAATGTTTATTATAACTAGATTGACAATTTCCAGTTACACCTTATGAACAGCAGTTATGATACTTTAGTTAACCCCTCCCCCCTCCTTTCAGCTGCGCAAATACCCAATAACTTAATTCTCTTTCCACTTGTGATAGTTTCCCCGCCCAAAAATTAGATCAGCACGGACTGAGTGTATAGACGTGCCAGACTGTACGGAGTAGTTACAGTGTGTTTACTATTGATTGATTGATTGTTTGTTGTTTAACGTCCCTCTCGAGAATTTTTCACTCATATGGAGACGCCACCACTTGCCGGTGGAGGGCTACAAATTTTGTCCTATGCTCGGCACTCAGGGCCTTTGAGCAGTGAGGGATATTTTTCCTGCCAGCTTCTACTGCGACACGGGGCCTCGGTTTATACGGTCTCATCCGAAGGACCGGTCTCCACGTCCCACAGTGGGACTCAAACCCGCGACGTAAGGATTGACTCCTTACTTCACGACTCTAGAGCAGACGCTCTAACCACTGCGCCACGCGGGCGACTGTTTACTGTTCAGTTTTTATGGAGTTTATTTTTTTGGGGCGGGGGATGCATATTTTTAAATGGAATTCAAGGTGCACATGTATATCACTTTTGCACATCTTCGAACCGATGCAGTGATCTTATTGCCAGGCATGGGAACGTTTACAGCGTTCGATGCGTTTTCTAGACATGCATCAATTGCATTAGACCTGCAAATCAAAGACGCTGGCTGTTTTGTTCCATTCAGATGATAATATTTTTTTAAAAGTGTGTTTACAGGTTTTATGGCTTTTTATTTCAAGTTTATATTGCATACTTAATAATTTGGCGCAGTGTAAAAATGCATACTCGTTCAATCGATTTTTTGTTCCAATCTTGTATTTTCTTTATTTTTCTTTATTTATTTAATGTATATCAATGATTATTCAGAAAAAAATGATTATTATGTTATTTGTTGTGATTTTGATTGATTGTATATTGTTTAACGTCCCTCTTGAGAATTTTTCACTCATATGGAGACGTCACCGTATGCCGATGAAGGGCTTCAAATTTAGACTTATGCTCGGCACTCAGGGCCATTGAGCAGTGAGGGTTCTTTATCGTGCCAGCGCCTACCGTGACACGGGACCTACGTTTTAATGCAAAACATTTATCTATAGTAAAAGCAGAAGTAAATACATTTACTCACATTCAATAACTTGCTTCCATCTTGTCATTTTCTCTCAAAACAAACAACTTCCTGTTGTAAAATTCGTTAAATATAAATTTGGATTGGAAAAACTCCTGATGATACAAT